>NC_056740.1:289580693-289585693 GCF_019279795.1 Protopterus annectens
CTACTAGTACCTGGTATATGTCCCACACCAGTGTGCCATGCACAAACAAACCTGCCTAGGATATCCCGCTATGTTGCTAGTACTATGCACATTGATGACAGATAGTAGGCATGGTGTGAATGCAGTGGCCTGCAGAGGACATGGCACCCTGTACAGCGGTACAATAGGCACATATATGCTGACATTGTTACTTCACTATGTTCCACACTGAATGTCTGCAACATATGTAGTGCCATCAAATGTGATCCACAGAGGCCAGACAATGCTGTACACATGTGCCCTGTATGGACCCATGCCACTGATACCACGGAATACCTGTATCATATTATCCATGCAGGTGCAGGGTCGACCTGCTCACTATAAGCAAGTTTCGCCACACCAGGCCAGTGTTGGCATATCGGGGGTTAACAGGATGTGTACACAACATGTGTATGCCAAACCAGGTGCACCTGTACATATCACTGTACAGTATTGTGGGACATGCACATCCCAGGCAATGTCCATATGAAGGACTATCAAACACAGACATGGCATGCATTGCAAAGCTATGGCCATACACATTGGTAACCAGGATGTCAGGCCAGATAATGCAGTACCCATCTGTGTGGGACATTGCAGACACTACACCCCTGCACTGCAAACCATTGTCATGTGACGTGATGCCAAGGATTACCCCTCACCCAGCCCTGTACAGCCATCTTGCACAGCCAACCACTACACACCCATGAAGCAACGCATACCTGCATGCCAGTACTGGCACCCTGTCTCTGCGTGTGGGTTGAGATGCTCCCAACCACAGTCACTCCCAGTATAACCCTCATTGGCATACCAACAGATGTCAAGCACTTTCACATGCCATAGCCCATAGAACCTCCAGATATCCCCTGTGGTGCATGTAGTCCTGTGCATTACTGCAGTGTGGCAAACTAAGTAGTTACATTGTGTATTTGTGGCCCTGGCAAAGGTGTCAATGCGTGTCCATTAGAGAGTGTGGTTGTGGAGATAATGGCATCCGTTTACGTGGACAGCCTTGTGTGCCACACTTAATGTATGTCTACTATATCCCTGTTGCAGATATCACTCACCTACACACATATATGTTCTTACAGCACAGCAACATGTCGCCTTTGTGGCACTTGCAGTGATGTCATGCATATGTAATAGTAATGAGTAGTCAGTCAAGGGTTTGACCCCTGTACTGTTCGGCGTGTGGCAGATGATGCTTATGGTTAAGTCTCCAAGCCCTTCCCTGGTGTACTTTGCCTGTCCCACCCACACACTCTCTGGTGGATGTGAAGGAGAACACCTGCGCAGCAACAGCATGTGTATTGTAAGTGATGGACATGGTCAGGTGATGGCTTCTGCACCTATTGGAGTCCTCCTCTAGCTGACTGCATGTGGTACAGCTGTGATGGTGTTCCCATAGCCATCTGCATGATAAACACAGTACACTATCTAGGGAAAAGATGTTGTTATTTGACCATGACAGTCACTGTGAGTGGTACCTGGATGTGGTGTTCTGACACGGCATCACAGATGATATCTGGATGTACTCCAATCATATTCCACAGTGGGAAATAGCCTAAAGACATGAAGGTGATGTGCCACACATGACTACAGCATGTAAGTGTAGCTATGCTGTATTGAGACTACTGCCTGTTTAACATGTGTGTGGTAATGCCTATTCTGCATGTTATAATACAGACATGACAGTACTCTGTTCATGAGGGACCCCCATCTGTAGGGCCATCTGTGAAATGGTCAGTGTGTGCACCATTTGTTTCCTGTGTTGCACACTGAACACATATCTATGCATAGCAGAAGCATGGTGTGAGGATTGCAGACATTTCATGATTATAGGGATGTGTTACTGCCATCACATCCCTGACTGGACATGTGTCACATGAGACAGTGGTATGACAGACACTGTCTGAAGTTCCCAGTGACAAGCCAATAATGGGCAACTGTTCATAGCTGCGGTCACACGTCTACTACACATTGTACAGATGGCATGCAGTATATATGCAAGTGTTGTGCTCCCTCTGCAAATGTATACCATCTGTTATGTTGGGTTGATGGTGATATCTATGCATACTGTCATAGGTAATCCTGTATGCTGTTGTCTATCACTAAGTCATATGTGGGTTTAAACTGCAACACCATAGGCTGAATGGGTTGGAAGGTCCCGGCAGAACCTCCTGTCCCACTTCAGCTGACCATGGCACCAGGCACTACCACCTCTGGGGCCCAGCCTTAGACATCAACCTCTGTTGGCTCTGCACGACCTTCTGTTGGTACCACCACTGAGGATGGAGCATGTTCCCCCTGGGAGCGGGACCAGACAGGTACATGTCTGCTATCGTGCGGTCCCGGATGTGTTGCGTTGGAGGCTCACTAAGGGGTTCTGAAGCCAGATACGCCAGCTCAAGGGCAGAGTGTCACATTTATAGGGTGATGCTGCCCATCCTGGACAGCCCCCAGCACTGCCTCCTTTGCAGCTGTTTAGGTGCAGTGGCAGTTGCCCATGGCTGGGGACCTCCATCCCACTGTTCCCATGGGCTTGTGAATGCCGAACACCCATCCCCATCCAGGGTGTATCCCCCCCACGTGTCATATACCAACTCTGTATGCTGTCTTTTCTGTGATCCTACCTATCCTCCATGGCCATACCTGCACTTCTTCCCCCACTAACGACCCTCACCTACAGAAACATAAGGCCAATCAGCTCCTAGGGCAACATCTACCCTATACATAGCTGTCCATTACACACATGTGCCCACTGGACACATGAAACCCTTGTAATATGCATCACAACATACTCCTGTTATCCTCACCCCTGTCCATCAGGCACACGATCCTGGTATGCTTATCACTCCTACATGGTCCAGGTACACATGATGAGGATGACCCCATTGTACACACAGCACTACCGGTCCCTCTATGGTTACCGCATTTACCTTTATCATGATGATGATGTTGCACACAGCACCTTGCAAGAGTACTGTTCACACATAATGATTGGACAGGTACTGTTGTGTTAATGTACATTATATGCACAGAGTGATGTATACGGCCAATGTACAACTATTTGCGTGTATGACTGACACATGTCTGTCTGAGGGAGTCTTGAGATCACATAGAACAACACCACTACATAATACAGGCATTGCTGGTGTTTCACATTTCATTTGTTTGTAATGCTTTGTTGCCACATGGTATGTTCCTGATATATCTCTATATATGTATGTACCTATATGCTGGACATAAACACTCACATATACATCTACATTATGGGATACATTCCTATACTGTTGAATGACTGCTCTGTATGTTATGTTTGTGGTACTGTCCGTTGTCTGTATATCTGCCATGGCGTATTGGTAATTCACATTAGCTGTGTGCACAGGGTCCTGGTTCCGAACCTTGCAAATGACGTTTATTTGGTTGCAGGGCAGAACAAGCCCATTGGATATGGAGGGAGTAAGGCACATGAAAGCAGTTGGGAGCAGGTGTGTGTGGGTTTGCACGGTGTTAAACACTGCTGACCTCTGGTTACAGCTTCTTACACTCGGTTAGCCTCTACATTGCTTTACCAGTGCAATACTCACATACTGGTAACCAAACATGCTTACATCCGCTCGCTCCCGCACTTGCAAATCCACTGACATTGGTGCTTGCATCAGTCACTCACACCCCTGGGTGGGACCGAGGACCACAATATTACCTTGTGATGCCTATTACATTGGACTACATGACTACAGTATCGGGAACGGCTGCCCATTAGGCGACAGCATGGCGTTCGACTGTACGGAATCAGCGCCCTATCCAGTGAATCAATCATATTATTTGTGTGTTCCTCATACAATCTGCTCCCACCTTGTGATGCCTATTACATCGGACTACATGACTACAGTCATAGCCGGCCTTAGGCATAGGCCAACTAGTCAGCCGCCTAGGGCGCCGCTTTAGTAGGGGCACTTTTCCAGTATTTATTTGGTGTAGGTAGACCAGGATGGGGGCACTGGGTGGTGTGGTGGGGGGTGCCATGGTGCCCTTTTGCCTAGGGCACCAGTTGACCTAAGGTCACTCCTGACTACAATATCAGGAATGGCTGCCCATTAGGCGACAGCATGGCGTTCGACTGTATGGAATCAGCGGCCTATCCAGTGAATTAATCATATTATTTGTGTGTTCCTCATACAATCTGCTCCCACCTTGTGATGCCTATTACATCGGACTACATGACTACAGTATCGGGAATGGCTGCCCAGTAGGCAATGGCATGGCGTTCAACTATACAGAATCAGCGGCCTGTCCAGTGAATTAATCATATTATTTGTGTGTTCCTCATACAATCTGCTCCCGTCTGGCTGATACA
Source organism: Protopterus annectens (assembly GCF_019279795.1). Classification (NCBI taxonomy): domain Eukaryota; kingdom Metazoa; phylum Chordata; order Ceratodontiformes; family Protopteridae; genus Protopterus; species Protopterus annectens. The sequence goes on from NC_056740.1 coordinate 289,585,072, forward strand.
TGGGAACCGAGACTCTTCAATACAGACAAGTAGTTGGGTTTTGGGAGCCACATCCATCGGCCGAGTCATGCTACCGCATACCTATTATAGGTTTGCCACCTTTTCAATTGGTCAAGGTGGGACTTTAGAGTAAACACCTGTCCCACTTTGCGAGGGACAGCCCCTCTTTAGGCAGTTGTGTCCTGTGAAAATAATCATGACATAGCAAATGTCCTGATTACAGGACAATATTATATTCTACGTTTCTTTAATAGTTGCATAGAACAGTTATTTTATATATGAAACTTCTATATGATATGTGAAGTAGCATAAGCAATTCAAATGTTACTAGAATAAGCTTTTATTTGTGCAAATAAGTATAATTCTGTACTATGCATGGCTGTAGGTATGTTTTGTCCTGGAAAGTCTGACATTTCTACAGAACATGTCCCACTTTGGCCATTTGGAAAGGTGGCAACCCTATAGGACCTGTATGTAGAGACGTCAGATTTTGCAGGGAAACACATACCAACAGCCAGTTGAAAGGAGAGTACTTCACTGTTTTGCCTAAATAAAAGGTTATTCTTGTAGCATTATAGTTGCTTATACTGTTTCTTATAACATTTAGCTGTTTCAGATACAA
>NC_056740.1:289588193-289595693 GCF_019279795.1 Protopterus annectens
TGTACTCTATAATGGGTCTAATGAGTGATGAGTAGAGGGGAACAATGACCTCTTTTTTTCTGGATGGGAAACCTTTTGTGATGTGGTGTGCCATGTAGAAGGATTTCTTGACCACTGTGGCGATGTGATTATCAAAGGAGAGACTACTGTCCACCTGTGTCCCAAGGTCTCTTATCACACTTTCGGTGTTAAGTAGACTACCGCCTATGTGGTAGTTCACGGATACAGAGTTTTTACCAAAGGGGATGACAATGCACTTTTTGGCATTGAGCTTGAGACCATGTCTTTGACACCAGGCATCTGTCTCAGTGAGGCCCTTTTGTAGGATGTCCACATCGTTAGGAGTTTCATTATGGCTCCTAGTTTGCAGTCATTTGTGAATTTAGTTAGCCAAAGACCTTCTGTGTTAGCCTGTACTTCAGAGAAGTAGATACCAAACAGGAGAGGACCCAGGACTTAACCCTGTGGTACTCCACTTCTCACTGGTCTGAAGTCTGATTTGGAGTCTGCTACTTTCACAGTGTGGGTTCTGTCAGTAAGCCAGTTAGCAACCCATCTTGTGACATAGGGATTTATACCTAGTTTAGTGAGTTTATCTATAATTCCAGAGTGGGGGATGGTGTTGAATGCCTTGGCGAGACCTAGATAGGCTGTGTGAACCACCTTACCCTCATCTATGGCTTTGGTGACTACTTCAAAGAAGTCTATCAGGTTTAGGAGACATGATCTGCCTTTTACAAACCCAAACTGTGTGGGGTCCAGAGTTTGGAGATCTCCAGTGTCTTTGTTTATGAGTTCCATGATGATACGGTCCATGGCCTTGCAGATGAGGCTCATCAGGCTAATGGGGCAGTAGTTCCTGGGGTCTGTTGTTGCCCCCCCCTTTGTGGAGTGGGATAACTGTCATGGTGCACCATTCAATGGGCACAAAGCCTGAGGTGAGGCTATGATTGAACATGGTACTTAGGTGGGGTGCCAGTTCATTCTGTAGTTCATGCAGAAGGCAGCCTGGGATGTTGTCAGGTCCCATGGATGCTGTGTTCTTGGCTTTGGAGAGTGAGGCTTTTACCTGTGCAGCCGTGATTACAGGAACTTTGCATTCTTCCAGTATAAAGATGGGCCCTTTAGGGGGTGAGTGGGGGGTAAAGTTAGCACTGAACCTATCTGCCAGGATGTTGGCAATATCAGCTGGTTCTGTATATTTAGTGTCATTGTGCTGTAACTCAGAGCAGATCAGAGTGTTGCCATTGAGATTCTTGACATAGCTATAGAATGCTTTGTGATTGTCTTTAGAATCGGTGGCAATTTTGTTTTCATAACTAGCTTTGGAGGATTTTATGAGGGATCTCAGCTTCTTACTGAAGCTGACCAGGGAGTTCCTCCAATCGTGGGATTTTACTCTTTTTTGCAACAGTTTCTTTCTTCTGTTGTAGAGTTTTTTTATGGCAGAAGACCACTAGATTGGCTTCTTTTTTTTTTGGAGGATAGCATCTTGGTTCTGTTACGGATAGCACGATCCATGCACTCGTGTAAGTGCTTATAAAGTGCATTTGTGTAGGATTCAGCAGTCATACCTCTATTGTCCATCTGCATGGGTGTCGTGAAGTTTGCCACTTCTGTCTTAAGAAGCGTGAAGTTGGCTTTGGAGAAATTTTTTACAGTTGTTTTCTAATGGGGGTGGGAGCGGGATGTGGATGTCTAGGGTGATTAGCTTGTGATCGGATCCGACAAACGAGGAGCTGAGCTCTGGTGTGGAACACCGGTCACCCATGTTGGTGATGATCAGGTCTAGGATATTGCTGCCCCTGGTGGGGGTGTGGATAAATTGATCCAAGGCATCAGAATTGATGATTTCCAGAAAAAGTTGAGGAAAAGAGTTGATACATGAGTAGTTTTCCTAGTTAATGGAAGGGCAGTTGAAATCACACATTATTAGAGTGTTGGGTTGTACCTTAATATTTTCCAATGTATCAAGAAAAGAGGAGTGGGAATCCTGAGGCATGGTGGGGGGTCTGTAGCAAGCTACAATATGGATTGCAGTTTTGCCCAGAGTTAGTTGAACTTAGATAATCTCGGATGCATTATGCTGAGCAACTAGCTTGGAGGTGTGGATATCCTTAATGAATAGGGACATGCCTCCACCTTTAGTGTTTTGGTCCAGTTTTGGTGGCTGAAAGGTGTGGTATTAATTATAGCCTGGTAATTCTGGGGTGCTCTCTGGAGCTTTGAACCAGGTCTTTGTCACTGCACAGATGTCAATGTTCTCCATTTTAAGGAGTGCCTCGAGTGAGTGCATTTTGAGGTTTAGACTTCTAGCATTGAGTAGCATTACCCTCAGATTTTGCTTGCTTGTACCTGTTATGGTGGTGAATTTGTCATTTGAATCTTGCCTAAAAAAGGCACTATAGGGGAGGCAAGAGCCTTTGCCAGTATCCGGAATCCCAAGGGTGACAGGTGCAGGCCATCTCTGGCAAAGCAGCATGGTCTCTGTCGATCATTTCACTACAGGCAGACAGATACTGGATTCCCTTAGAATGACACGAGAAGCTTAGCCAATTGTTAAAGTCAATCATTTTGTCCTTGTACTGTGTTGTCATTCTGGGTGACGGCAGGATGCTACTCAAGGCTAGGGTCATACCTGCCTGGGATTCAGGATTGGAGAGCTCCTCCATGTCACTTTTCATGTAGTCCAGTGAGGTACATCTCAGGTCATTCACGCCAACGTGGACAATGACAGAATCATATTTGTACTTGTTGTGGAGTGACCTGAGTGTGTGCGTTATGTGGCGGATCCTGGCACCTGACAGGCAGCTGACAGTAACCTTTTCCTTGATTAACCTGGTGAGTGGAACATCAGTGTGCCTGACTATAGAGTCACCTATGACTAGAGTGTTGGGTACATTATGCCTTATGGGCTGTAGTTGAGTGGCACACTGAGTATGTGGGCTATGTGTCATTTGAGTTGAGTTGGGTGGGGTGGAGGTTGCTTGCATTTCTGCTTTGGAGGTCTCTGTTGTTTGGGCAGATTTGTACTGAGAGCCTCCGTGAATGTAGGTGTGTGTTTTGTGCTTCTGTGTGTGTGTTTTGGTGGTGTAGGTTTTGAGGGACTATGCAATGAGTGTGGTGCGGTGCAAGTGTTTACCTTCTCCTCTTGACTGTCTAGGCCAGTCTTTGGTGAAGAGAGCTTTGCTTCCAGTTTGGCTATATAAGTGCATCTCTCACAGGTCGTAGTGTTGGGTGGTAGGAGGAGAGGGTTGTCTGTGTACATGAGGCAATTGCTGCATTGTCCCAAAATACCCAGATTCATCAGGTAGACAGGAGAAAACACCGGGAGCTGACCTTTAGACATGCCTGAATAAGTGCTTATTTATTAAGTACTAAAACTGTTTTCCTCTAGACAAGTGAGGAAAGTTGAGTGCTGTAGTAATTTGTAACTTATTTAGTGCTTACAATAAGTTCTGAACAAGTGCTGAGCTCAAAGAAATGGATGACTGCTAAAACTAAAAAGCTGGCTAGTTGCAAGGGAAATTTTGAAGAACAGACTTTATGGCGTCAGGAATAGTTTAACCCCAGTTAAGTGGGGGGGTGCTTAGGAGCTCACAAACAGTCCTGGACACAGCAAATCCATATCTGGACATGACCTGCCACAGGAAAGGGGGGAAGCAAGCTTAGAATTTTTTTTCCAGTAAAGTGGAAATGGAGAAAGCTGGAACAGAAGTTAATTCAACGTTAAAAATCTGAGTGGGCTGGCCTTCACAAATGTTCTCTATTAGATTGAGTGAAATAATGACACTAGACTGGGAGGAGTGTCACAGATGAAATATGCAGTATGGGTGGGCAACTGCAAAGCCACCAAGTATAACAACACACAACATTAGGAAGGGTGGGTGGGAAAAATTACAGTTCCTAGCTGTAGCCACTAAATGAAAGTTTTAAACAGATCAAGGAGCAGACTCGAGAATGCTTTTAACTGTAAACAATTATCAAAAATGCACAGAAAAGCTCAGATAGAGCACTCCAAACAGAAAATACAACTCTCAGTATGAAAAAGCAGTTTACAGTTAAGTAATGTTAAAACAGTATAAAACAGTACATAAATGCAGTGAAACAATAAAAAAGCTTTATAACAGTGCAAAATGTAGTAGATCAACTGTATAGCACAATTATAAGCATTTCAGAAGTACAGTTCAGTGAAATAAGTGTAAGAAATAACTTATCCTGCTCTTGGAATCTTAAGGAATTTCCACTTATGCAATGCAATCCAGAGCCTGAGCAATACAAGCAGAACCTTTATAAGACACCTTTATATAGCAGTAAGAATGGAAGAGTTGGAAGATCAGATTACTACTCAGCCCCTGCTATTACCCAATCACTCGTACTACATAAGGTCAGACGGCCTTGTTACTCTCAATAATAATGAAGACAATCAGCAGAAAATGGCTGCCAGAAACACAGGAAACTCAAACAAAACTACCAGCCTAGACAACAAGCCTCTATCAAGATTATGCCACCTGAGAGAATACAGAAACCCCACTTTAAAAGCATAGAAAGAATACCCACAAAGAGAAAATACAAGTCTCAGTATGAAAAAGCAGTTTACAATTTAGTAGTTAAAAAATGCAATTATAGTAATGCACACTATTACAGTTCCTAGCTGTAGCCACTAAATAAAAGTTTTAAACAGATCAAGGAGCAGACTCGAGAATGCTTTTAACTGTAAACAATTATCAAAAATGCAGAGAAAAGCTTGGATAGAGCACTCACAAACAGAAACTTCAACTCTCAGTATGAAAACGCAGTTTACAGTTAAGTAATGTTAAAACAGTATAAAACAGTACATAAATGCAGTGAAACAATAAAAAAAGCTTTACAACAGTGCAAAATGTAGTAGATCAACTGTATAGCACAATTATAAGAATTTCAGAAGTGCAGTTCAGTGAAATAAGTGTAAGAAGTAACTTATCCTGCTCTTGGAATCTTAAGGAATTTCCACTTATGCAATGCAATCCAGAGTCTGAGCAACTTCAACCTATTGTTGTCTGCATGTGTGTATGCATATATACCTATTATGAACCAGCTGACCTCCCCAGGGCAGTCCATTAGAACCGGGCCATTCAACCCTGGCATGCCTGGATCCATAATTGCATACCCATAGTTCCTCCACCCCACCCGTGTTGAATTTACACCCGTAACATCCATTATCCACTTGTTATGACAGCCATGGCACACCTTTACACATTGCCCTCTCCAGAGCATTTGGCGCCCTACACACATTTTTGTCCCACCTCGTGTATTCACAGGGTCTCCCGCCATGTATATTTGCACATACTGCCTTTCCTGGGGTTATGGAATATGGCCATTTGTGCTTTCCAATTTTTGGTGGTCCCAGCATGGGACTACATTCCATCTGTGTGTAAAGTAGACTTAGCAATTCGACAATGTTACTCCCACTGGTAAAACCCTGCCTGTGGTGTGAGTAGCGGTGCACTGCTCACTCCTGGGCAGCTTTTTATGACATACGCTGACAGCACTATATAATACCACAATTGCTCTTGATTCCCTTCACATCCCTTGTGTATGCTTTATTGTTACAACGCTCATTCTTCATATATATATATATATGTGTGTGTGTGTGTGTGTGTGTGTGTGTGTACGTACGCATGCATACACATCTATATGATTTAATTACTTTGATCATACTGTTGAATGACTGTGCTGTCTGCTATGTTTGTGATAACATCGACGATAGGTATAACTGCCGTGGCTTAGTGGTAAATCACATTGATTGTAATGTGATGGGTTCTGGCGTGGGTTCTGCCCAACATGGTATATTATGTTGCTGGGCGGAACAAGGGCTGTTGGACAAAGGGTGAGTACAACACTTTTCAGCTGTGGTTTTCTGTTTAACCGCCGATTCCCGTCATGCAAAATCCGTCTACATTCTTACTGTGATACGTCACCCCAGTTCACATTTAATTGGTATTATATCGTTATACAGCATAAAATTAGCAAGATATGCTCATATACGGATTACGCGTCATAAATGGTGTGTGCTGCAGTCGAACCAGCAACGTCTGCTCGATAGTCGGATGCTCTAACCACTACACTATTGGTGTTCTGCTTCATTTATATGTATACCCATGGTCCATAGTTACCCGAACACATGACTCAACACTTCACTAACACAGCAAGCATCCATTTTCCTGCTGGGTAAACCGCACTACTACACATGTGCCATTCCCTACTGCTCTGGACCCTTGCCGCAAATTGACTCACTCAAAGTATATTCAGATCTCCAAATCCTATAGTCCTGGCACATACGTGTATTTGATTGTCAGAGTGTTCATGTGGTCATCCGGGTTTAGGCTTGTCTGACTGGGGACCGGGACTGCCTTGTACCTAGTTGAAAGTCAGACTTAGCACGGGGACATTGTTAGTTCCACTTTTAGCGTCCTACCTGTGGTTGGGGATGCAGAGGTGTGCTCACCTCTGGCCATCCTGATATATAACAGCACTAAATATTACAGGGGAGGGGGTCCCGCTGCTGTTTCCCTTCACATTCGTTATGACTGCTATATTGTGACCATGTTCATTCTTCATATTTACAGATGTATATATATATATATATATATATATATATATATATATATATATATCAGTCTGTATCTACACATGCATATACACCTACATGCTTATTTCCCATACCGTTGAATCACCGCCACTTACCGTCGTGCATACACATTTGCATACCCGCTTACGTCTAGGATTGCCACCTTTTCAAATGGCCAAAGTGGGGCATTTTCGGGACACACATCAGATTTTACAGGCTGACACATACCTACAGTCAGTACAAAGGTTCGAACTTTACTTATTTGCCTAAATGAAAACTTATTCTTGTAGCAGTTTAGTTGCTTATTCTGTTTCTTGTAACATTTAAGTATTTTACATACAGAAATAACTTTTTTATGCAACTGTTACATGAAATATGGGACATAATTATTTCCTACAATCACAGGACATTTGCCATTGTATTATTTTTGGTCAAGATACAACTGCCCAAAAAGGGACTGTCCCTCGCAAAGTGGGACAGGTGGTAACCCTACTTACATCTGTTTTAAAGCACCTTAATCATCCTATATCCGACTGCCACTATGCGAATGTGTAAGGTATATATTCCCGATAATGCACGTGGGGAGACATGCATCACGGTCAAGTGTTTAATCCCGGGTCTTAGGTTCTGCAGGACCGGCTGGAGGCTGAGTAGTCTTATGGACAACTACTGCTCATACAACTTGTGTCCAGATGTCTGCAGGACTGGACATCGTGTCATGACACCAAGTCTAATGTTTAGAACAGATACTTATCCCATGAGGGATAGCCAAAATTGTGGGGACCAATGACCTCGATTCCTTTGGCTTTACGAAAATGAGGTAGGGTTATACATGCAAGGGATACATAGTTTGCAATCCTGAGACTGCCTAGGGAGAGACTGCCTACTAG
>NC_056740.1:289600693-289709140 GCF_019279795.1 Protopterus annectens
CAGAAGGATCCATCCCAGCAATATGGAAATATCACATGTTATATCTCTCTAAAAAGGAGGACGTTCCACAGAATTATCTAACTTTAGTCCTATAGCCATTCTTTCACCACTAGCTAAAATCATGCAAAGATGCATACACAAACAAATGATGCACTTTCCTATTCAAAACGGACAGCTCGCCAACTCTCAACATGGCTTTACGCCATTCCACAGTACCACCACGGCTCTTCTACCTTTCTCTAATGTCATCAATCTTCATCATAACAACAAACTATCTTCAGCACTCTTTCTATATCTCTCAAAAGCTTTCAATATGGTCAACCATCAGCTACTGCTCAATACCCTACAAACCATCGGTTTTGACCAACATGCAATACAATGGTTTCACTCCTACCTAAACAGTAGACAGCAGGCTGTCTTATGGCAGAGGAAGCTGTCATCCCAACTTCCTTTAACCCTAGGTGTCCCACAAGGGTCCATACTAGGTCACCTTCTTTTCTCTATCTTTATCAATGATCTGCACACCACCATCCTAGGAGCCACCTGCATCCAATATACAGATGACTCAATGCTAATATGCTCCGCCTACTCTCCTACACAACTTCTAACCCTCACCCAGACCACTTTCAGCATGGTAGAAACATGCCTGCTTCTAAATCCTAACAAAACCAAGCTACTACTTATTTCCCCTAACCGTAGAATTCCACCTCCTTCCTTCAACATCAAATCTAGCAATGATACCATTATCTCCCCTGATGATCATACAAAGCTTCTAGGCGTAATAATAGACAACAACCTTAAATTTGATAAACATGTCAATCACACTATTAAGTCCGTCAACAAAAAATTTGGCTCCCTGTACAGAGCCAAACCTTTCTTCACACCCCCCTCCCCCAGCTAGGGTAGCAATTGCAAGATCACACCTCCTCTCTACCCTTATGTATGCCTCCCCTGTACTCACCAATCTATCCAAAACCAATCGCAACAAATTATCAGGATGTTATAATCATATAGCCAGATTCGCTACAGGCATGGCTTTTAGGACCCACCATTGGCAGAACCTCAAAGCATTGGGATGGCTAGAGTATCCTACCCTTCTAAAGTTCAACCAGCTTACAGTAGTGCATAAAATACTCCATCAACCTGATAACACCCCTGCCCTCAAAAATATTCTCACCCCTCATAGTGCCCCAAGACCATTACACTCAGCTGATAATCTAATGATACTGACCCCAAAAATCCAACAACTCTGCAGGCAATGCTATATTTGCCAACTCAACCGGTAAAATCTGGAATTTACTCCCTACTACCATTACCAAGGAAACCTCACTACCCCTATTTAAAAGAGAACTAAAAAAATACTTCACATCTCATTGGCTGTGCTCTTGTTCTAAACCTGACTAACAACTTCACTAATACATGTTTTGTTACCCAACCTGCTGTTTACCCAAGTATCTATGCCTCATAGCATTTGAATGTCTAAGCATTGTGAATTATGAGATCGAATTGTATTCTATGTTCACATTTTCTGATATGTCTTTGCCAATCAGATGTAAGTCTGCACATTGGGCAGGATTCACGAAGCCTCCATGTAAGAGTTATAACTCTTACACGGAGGCTGCAGTTAAACGGAGTGATGTCAGCATGCTCTGCATATTCATGAGAGCATGCTGAATCACACCTAAGGCTAACACGGTCCGTGGAAGACAGTAGGGGGCGTGTCCGTAGGCCGAGCCCTGCAAGGGGACACGCCCCCAGAAGAGTAAAAGTGCCCAAAGTAAACACCCACGACAGAGACCATGGAAATGTGAATAAACACAACACAACACATGCCCCCACAGACTATGAACATAAAATATATAAATGAACATGTTATATATTTTTTTAAATCGTAAAGATGTTTGCCCGTGAGTGCGCTCGTTTGCGCGGGCGTACCCATACCTTAGCCACAGTTAGCAGTCAGTGGAAAAGGATATAAGAACTAAATATGCAAAGTAAGCCAAAAAGCAATAGCGTAGCGGTAGAGACGTTGGCTGAAGAGAAGGCATCCATGGTTCGAGCCCCGACATCATCAATTTTTATTTTTAGTAAAATAAGCACGAAACAAGTCCCTGACAAATATGTACACATGTAAAATCATATTTTATGTAAAATGTAATGAAATAGTCCATTTATTTTGAAGAAATGTGAGATAACAAAACAATAAAAAATGCGAGATGTGCCTATAGCTGAGCTACAGTTTAACAAGGTGAGTGCATCTGCCCATAGCTGAGCAATAGTTTAACACGCTTAAACTGTGTGCCACTAGCTGAGCTGAGTGTAATATGTGTGCTAACAGCCAAATGAGGCATAAACCAGCGTACCCCGTTTGCGCGGAGCTGCGCACCACGCTAACAAGCTAACCGGCGGGCAACGTTGAGCAAGCTGTAACAAAACTGCCTTTACACAGACACACCCCCTAGCCTGTCTAGACAGTCATAAAATATAAAAAGCAGTGGCCAGGTTCGAACCCAGGATACCATGCACCATAGTGAAGGTACTGAACCACTAAGCCACGACAGCTGCACTTAGAAATGCAGTAATAGCAAATATATAGGAATGAATAGAAAGTGGAGCATGACAAAGCAGGTTTTGTGAAGTTGATACAATTCCAAAATGGCCAATCACAGATAAGTGCGGGAAAAACGGCATTTATAAGCCCCATAGGTGGGAATACACAGCATAAACGATTGTAGAACTGACTTGTAGCCAGAATGTCAGGAGTAGGTGAGGGTAGTTGCTTTCGAGCACAGAGGTGGGGCATTGAGGAGTCCAGATACATGGTCTGGCTCCTAGTCCACAATCATGAGGCCCAACTCATGCAGGGCCAGGTCCTGTGGGGAGCATATAGGGCTGAGGCGTGGGACCGGTTGGCTCATGATCTCACCAGTGCCACAGGGATTCCAAGGACTGGTGAGCAGGTCCGTCACCACCATGCGGACCTGAAGAGATGCAAGCAGGACCAATTGAACCTTTGGATCCAGGAGGCCCAGCAAATGCCCAATGCCCCACTACTAAGTTACATTTAATTATGTATGCAAGAAATTAAATTAGCTGATATTATGGAGATGTGTATTCCAATATTACTTCATTTATATTACAGCTGCAGGTGTCTGTTCTGCGAACCGCAGAGCCTATGGCGATAGGCTGGTGCGGTTGCGCCACCAGGCAGGTCAGTAATCCACTCCCAATAACTGTAAAGAAATATAAAAGTATGACAGTTAGCAAAAGAGTGCAGTGTAGTCACTAAGTAATAAAATGTGCAAGTAACAGTGTAAAAGTGTTTGCAAGTATTGCTTGATTACAAAAGTGTGTTGCAGTCTGTAATCCAAACAGAAAAATGAAAATGTCTGAAATAAAGTCTGAAATAAAGATGCCCCACCTGTAATATAATAGTACACAACCTGCAGCAGGCTGAAAAGTACAGCTGCAGAAGATGAGCAAATCACATGTGTGAAATATATCCCTGTTGAAATACTGAAACATGACAGAAGTGAGACTCCTGGAAAGGATTGTAATAACTACAGGTAAAACATGTCAATAAAGCCTAGAAGTAAGTACCATCCTGAATAGTAGAATGAAAACAAGTGAGAGAGTGTGAGAAAGAGTTATGAATCCACCAATAAAGTAGTAATAACCCCTGAATAAAGTATACTGCAGTCAGTACAGAATGAAATGAAGGTGACAAGTAGAACCAAACTGCGAAATGTGTTCAAAGTGTTGCTGTAGCTGGAATGTGTATCCCAAAATCTGGATATGTTGCTCTCAGTCTGCAATATGCAGATAGTATGATTGTCTGAAATATCAAACATCCACAGTTGTCTATAGCTATATAAAGCAAATGTAGCAGGATAATGTAGCTGAACAAAGCCAGATATGAACGTGTATGAATAACAATAAAATGTATATAGATGTAGCTGTAACAGTCCTATCACCAAATTGAAGTAGTTATCATATAGGAAACTGTAGTTAGAACAGTAGTGTGTATATATCTGTAGCTATTAGAAATGTACAGCATATGTACTGGTATTCGAAGGTGTTAATAATATTTTCTTCACCCCACCATATAACCACATATAATCCATTCCACGTGAAATTGGTATGTGCAATCACAATTAACACCCCTGGACATTTGTCCTGTTGGGTCATAAATATTTGCATGAACGTTGATGCATCTGCCCTGTTCATACATCCAAACCTGATGGCCTGTTGCCATCAATCAACCCTGCATGTTGTTGGACTGTGTATTGCTGTTCAAATTATGCATGTGTTATGCTCACTGTTCAATGGTGTGAATATCTGGCTGTTTGGTTAACGGGAATACTAATGCATGCTGTTACAACTAATTGCGAATGGTATTGTATGTTACTAACCCAAACTGTCATGACATAATGCAAAACATAGGACGACAGAGAAGGCGGGTTCCAGCGGACCCACCTCTCCCACCTCAGCTGGCGAGTGCACCTGGCACTAGTGCCCAGTCTGGACCCTCCTCCGGTGGCCCTGTGCCACCTGTGGGTGGAAGCGCTGCAGGGGATGGGGCCAGTCCCCACTCTGCAAGCGTGGTCGGAGGAGAACCACCACTCACCCTCCGTAGCGTCGGGACTGTGGTGCGTAGGGAGATCCGGGACTCTGTTCTTGGGCCCCTACGCCAGCTTGAGGCACAGGTGGCACAACTTACGGGCATGCCTGTTGCCCGGCCTACACAGCCCCCAACACAGCCCCGTCCTGGGCAGTGAAGGAACAGTGGCAACTGCCCATGGGTGGGGATATCAGTTCCACTGTTGCCATCTGTGGGCTCATGGGCTCTGGATATCCAAACCTCCGTCCCCGTCAATTGTGTAACCCCCCCACACGTGTCATACACCGCCCCTGTATGCATCTTGTTTGTCTTGTCTGTTGACTTACCCAACCTACTTCCCCAGCTGTACCGACATCCTTCACCTGACATACCACTCTCACCTGAAAAAAAAAAAAAAAAAAAAGGGCACTCTGTACCCACAAAAAAATTACGCCCCATACATAGCTGCCCATTTTGCACACATGTCTGCTGGACATGGAAACTGTCAATTACAATTGGCTGTACAACAAGTATTATTGTTGTCCTTACACCTCTCTCAGGGTGGAAGGTTTCAAATGTCACACCAAATTGCAAACATATGCACAGCTGTTGCTGATGAAGAAATGGGCAGCTATGGGCCTTACCTACATCCCTCCTGCAAAACCCGAGCTTGTTTCCCTACTGTCTTATCCTCTTTGTGACCCCTTTTTCACCACTTTCCTGTCTCCCCATTTTCATTTCTTTCAAAGAAAATAGCGCGGGTGTGTGCAAGAGTAAGCACGTTTAAGCGGTTGTAAGCGGGTGTGCGCGGAGCTTAATGCCAGTGCGCATGCATGAGCTCCGCGCAAACCAGCGCTAACCCGGTTACAACTGCTTAAAAGTGCCTTAGTCACTCTGATTGACAGGTCCTGTAGTCAGTTCAAAAGCAAAATAAAATCCCACTGTCAGTCCTGAACCCAGGAAACACTAGTCTGCATGACTTACCACTAAGCCATGAGTGTTATACAAGAACATTGTGCTAAAATAAATATATCATGTAATAGTAGGAATGAATGTAAAGGGAATATAGGATGTGTAGTACACAAAGCATGTCATGTATATTTACTGTCAAATCTAGTGGATATCTATGATAATAGTGTGTGAACAGAAACAGCCATGCTAGTTGGTAGCTAGTAGGTAATAATGTCACTGTAGCACCTTGCAAGCCACACACATACTCACAGCAGGATAATCACTGCCCATACCCCACAACCTGTTACAGGAACACATCCGGACCAAGTAATAAAATATGTGGAGCAAAGGGCCAAAACCAGGGACACATTACAAATAATGTTACAACAAACTTAGACAGTTCAGAGAGTAACAGGTTCTGCATTTTGTGGGATGTTTGGAAGGGTATGAAGTCTGAAACTTAAATGTTTGTCACTATATTCTGATTTGAGTCCAGAGTGATTTGCCAGAAAAAGCTGTGCATGAGATATTGACCAAAATATGAGGCAGAAATGTGGACAACCTGCAAATATTTGTACACATGAGAGGTTTGACACCACCATATTTGAATAGTTAAGAGCCTAGACATAGCAACAGTGACTGAGTTACAGGAATGCCCCACAGACTCCATGTGAAATGTACAAACAGTAGGCAGAAAGGTGTTACAACACATGCAATGGTAACTACGAAGTCCTGAAAGTATGCACCACTTGCATGGCAGAAAAAGTGTAGTAATACATATGCTCATGCTATCCCACAGTCACAACTGCAGCATACCAGACAATTTAATGGGTGTACCCCACTGATATGTACCATTCCATGAGGCAGATAACAGATGCACCTGAGTGTCTCTGGGGCCTGCTCAGCAGCATACTCAAATACCCTAATAGATGTCAAGACTCACACCATGGCCAGACCACACTGCATGCTGTAACACCCTAGCAGATATAGCAAGCATTCCAAGGTGTGAATGTACATGGAAAATAGGAAAGCCACAGCAGCACACTACAGTCAGGACACCTAGCAGGCATACAAGTAGTGACTGTAAAGGGCAAATATTGAAGCCATAGCAACAAAGTGCAAGAGCCACTGCTATATACCAGTTACACCACATGTCCCACAGGAAAGCAAACACACACACACACACACATTAACAGTAGTAGTATTCGTAGGTGTCAGTGTACACACACAGTTAGTACAGGAAACTGGAGAAATGAATGGAGAAATGTTAATCTACAACACAGCTGGAAATATGAGAGAGATACCAACCTTTACACTCACAAAACATTGTCCACAGCATACCAGCATGGTCCCTGCCCTTAAAATCTGAAAGGGCTACGCCTATCTCACATACCTTTTTATAGCACTGTTCTGAAATCACAGTGAGAACTGCAATCAGTACCCAACTGGCTGCATGCAATTAGCAAATGCTGGCTAACAACTGGTGCAGAGGCCATCACATGGACATATGCAGATACCTACAAAAGCATGCTGTACTCCCAGTCCACACATGCAATACTTTCATTGCACCCTGAGGAGGAAGTGAGAGACAGAAAGAGAGAGAGACAGAGACAGAGAAAAACAAAATTAAACATACACAAACAAAACTGGTCAGCAACAGCCACCTGAAAGCTGACAACTGGCAAGTGGAGCAGCAGGACACAAAACCAGATGGCAACACAAGCAGCTGTGACAAACACAGGTAATTTAAAGTAATACTATAAAGGTCTACATACTGTGAACCCTCCATATGTGTCATTGGTCTGTATCCATATGTATATGAAGATGTGCAAAGGGCAGGGGACATACAGCAACTATCAGTGAAGGCTGTACATACATTTGTATGTGAGAGCATCTATGTGCAGATATCAATGTAGGTTGAATGTAGGTTGTAGTGCAATGTACAAAGTAGGTTTCACAGTTATGTATGTTTAGCAGTATGTTAGTGTGTGTATACAGTATGGTAAACAAACATGTTGATATACCAATCTATCATATGGATACGTATGTATGTCAAAATATGTATGTATGTATATATATATATATATATATATATATATATATATATATATATATATATATATATATAATATGCATATATGTATACATACATAGAGAGAGATGTAGGAATACATAGACAGATGTAGATAGATAGAATATGTACAAACATATATATGTAATACACACATACAGATATAGATATATGTAGATACATATACATAGACAGACATATCTGACTATCTACAGGTATGACTGTATATGACAACCTCAACATCCCCTATCCCACCTCCTCTGTCACTCTCACCCCCTCTCTGTCACACACCCCCCTCTCCATATCTATAGCAATATATGTACATCAATATATAGACAGACAGATCTGACTATCTACAGGTATGACTGTATATGACGACCTCAACATCCCCTGTCCCACCCCCTCTGTCACTCTCACCCCCTCTCTGTCACACACACCCTCTCCATATCTATAGCAATATATGTACATCAATATATATATGTGTATATGTATACAGACATATATATATATATATATATATATATATATATATATATATATATATATATATACATATAGATATATCTATATACATATATAGATATATATATATAGATATAGAGAGAGAGAGAGATGTATATATATTCTGAGTGAGGCACATGTGTAGAGATGTATTGCAACAGGTGCCTGGTGACAAAGGCATGGAGTGAACACCAGTGTCAAAACTGGAGTACCATATCCCATTTCAAATCACCTACACCAGTAACCACCAGATATGTGATTGGCTGCCCACCACTGCATGTGTTAGGGGTGAACAGGGTCATAAATGTTTACAATAGTCCCCCCAATGATATTCACAGTGGCACACTATTCCTGGAATACTTGCACATGGTATGTGTCAGCAGACATGGTGTGTCAGCTATGGACATGTAGGTCAGTGTACCCCTCCACACCACATAATGGCTGCCATGGTATGTACCTCACATGACAGCTACAGATATGGAGAAGGACACAGTGACATGTACAACACTGTGACAATGCACTCAAACACATTACCAATGCACAGTGACTGACAACACCACAGAGTACACACATACTACCCACATAGAGGTTACCACTCCTGAGTTTACATACTTAAGTCACACCCATGACAGATGTCCAACAACCATAGTAACACCTCACACCATCCACAACCTAAATGACTGCTGTGTGTCGTCTGTGCCACTGCAATAGAGAGCACATGTGGAGGTAAAGGTTCCTACCCACAGATAAGACATACCCTGCAATAAACCACACAGTGTTAAGAAGCAAGACTCCCCATGAGTACATGTCACACATACCCCTGCTGAATGTTAGTCAGATAGGTAATATGCCATATGAGTCACCCTGTGTAACTGTCTGACAGCAGCAGGTACCATCACACCACATGTGTCACAATGGTCAGGGTAGCAGAACAGTATGCTGCTGTAGTCCCAGGGGCAATAGCATATTGTATAGTATTGTATTGTAATGTATTGTATTGTGTTGTATTGTATTGGTGTGTTGAGGTGCCTCCTTCGTGGAGTGGAACCACTGCTGCTGCTGTGCACCAGTGTACAGGTACATATCCTGTAGTCAGGCTAGTGTTACATAGCACTTCTATATGTGTGTTTAGCTCCTGTCGGAGTTCATGTAGCATGCAACCGGGGATACCATCAGGCCCCATTCATGTTGTGTATTCTGCTTTCCTGAGGGCGGCTCTCACCTGGACATCTGTGATGACAGGGAGGTTACAGTCAGCTGGGATAACTATGTCTTATTTTGGGGGAGAGGGAGGGGTGAAACCTGCACTGAACCTGTCTGCCACAATGTTGTCAATATCTGTGGTTTCAGTGAATTATTTGTTGTTGTGTACTAACTATGAGAATAGTGGAGGGATTCTGACCAGGTTGCTAACATAACTGAAGAAGGCCTTGTGGTTATCTTTAGTGTCCCTCTTGATTTCCCTCTCAAAGTTGCCCATGGATGTTTGTATGAGGGAAAATAGATCCTTACTAGTGCTGCTCAGACATGCCTTCCCTTTATGGAATTATGCTCTGTCTTGCAGTAGCTTCCATCTTTTGTAATACAATCTGTCTATGGCTGGGGTCCACCAGACAGGATGCTGTCCCTTTGTGGGGAGTGTCTTGGCCACATATGGGACTGCATGATCCATGCATTCTCAGAGATGTCCATAGAAAGCATTTGTGAAGGGGTCAGCATTGTGGGTTGTGTCTTCCACTGGCCCAGTGGGCTGAAAGGATACCATGTCACTGTTACAAAGTGTAAAGTTTGCATTTGCAATATTATTCACTATAGTCGTTTGTGCTGGTGGTGGAGGTGGGATATGTATATCCAGGGCAATTAGTTTGTGGTCAGCTCACAGTAGTTGATGATGTAGCCCATACAGTACCTAGATACAAACCCCCAGAGTGATGAGGTGCTCTGGATCTGAATCAGTGTTCTGACTGCTGGGGTTTGGTAGTATGTCGTATGGAGTGTGCCAGGTACTGTTGCACAGTTGCTGGCTGAGCACTGATACCTGGCCATTTACATGTGTATCCACCAATAGACAGACAGATGCTATATATGTGAGATATGTCGTATCATAACAGTCGAGTAGCATGTGTAGTATGTGTGCCAAATTCTGCTGACATATATTGCTGATATCAGGTTATTTCCTTTTTCAGGAACATGGCTCACCCGCGAAATCCAGCTTACTCCACAGCTGAGGATGAGGAGATACACCAGGGCCTGGTGCGGGATTATGCAATACTCTTTTCCCGCACCAGCCAGAATCAGCAGGAGAGGGCTGCACTGTGGCAAGACCTGGTCCGTCGGGTAAATGACATAGGCACGCATAATAGGACATATGAGCAGGTACGACATCACTGCAGTGATTTAATCAGAAATGTCTGTCAGCATGCGTCCGATATCCACAGGCAACAGGTCGCCACAGGTGGTGGGGTGGCTACACATCCCCCACTCACCAGACTGGAGGGACTACTCATGAGTGTAGTGGCTCCAGTACGCCAACAACAACAACAGCAGCAGACATGCATTATGATGGAGGCTGGAGCCACGCAGCAGCAAGACAGTGAGCGTGCAGGTAATATGCCATATGTATAGTTGACTGTTGTGTACACTGGTAGTTAATGCATGTGTGAGGTGTGTCCTTGGTTTGTAGCTGTCATCATAGTATTTAGTGTGCAAGTGTGATATCCTCAATATCAGCAGCTGACCTGTGAAAGGCGACTGTTGTACTACTGACCTGTATCATACTCAGTAACAATGGCACAGTCGTGCCCACTAACATTAGTTTCCTCACTTCTGCAGGTCCCTCCGGTGTAACAGCAATGCAGCCTATCCATGCTGGTGAGTGTGTATTAACAATACCTTTAATAGTCTTGATAGTAATAGTAATATTAGGCTCACTTAGTAGTGCTCTGTGTATGCATGCAGGTGTGTCTGTGTCTGTGTGTTGATATCTCGCATACTGAGTAGTGCACAACTGTGCGCATGTGTGCACGTGTGCATGTGTGCACGTGTGCATGTGTGCATGTGCGCATGTGTGCATGTGTGCATGTGTGCATGTGTGCATGTGCGCATGTGTGCATGTGTGCATGTGTGCACCTGTGCATGTGTGCATGTGCACCTGTGCATGTGTGCATGTGTGCATGTGTGCACCTGTGCATGTGTGCACATGTGCATGTCTGGACCTGTGCAGGTGTGGATGTGTGCATCACTGGTAATATTGTGTAGACATTGTAAACTGTGTTTCCTGTTTCCCTCCCACAGGTTCTGGTGCTGCTCTGGTGTCATGCAGCAGGGAATCTGAAGCAGGTGCCATGGCTACTGATAATGATGACATCTGTGTAATGGCACAGGAAGGTATGCCAGGGTCCATCATTGGTCAGCCGATTGACAGTACACAGCTGTCAACCCCATCAAAGCACACAGTTATCCTGCCAATACACCCTTTGTCACCAATGTCCCTAGGTGATGGACAACATACAGTGGGCATTGACCAGGGTAATGTGGTATCTGTGGCACATGCCTCCCCACACAGCAGCCATGGTCATGGCCCTGAGATGGTACCACACAGACAGATGTCCAGGGGTTCTCGTGGGAGCATCCGTCGGCATACTGACCCTGTCAGACGTGCCCACAGAGGTCTTACAACCTCAGCTCTGTTTCAGGCTGTCATGCAGGCACAGTCACATATGGAACGGTACACCAGACAGGGTCTGAGGGAGCTGACAGCATGTCGCACAGCCATGACTGACAGTATGCATGACATTGCGGCTGCCATCCGTAATTTCACCGATGTCATAGACAGACATTGTGGGGACATATTAGACCGGTTCCACAACTACATGTCCATGAGCCAGGGCGATGGTGGACGGTTGAGGCATTGACGTGGGCATATGCCAGCAACAGCAGCAGCTGGCAGTCGTCGTGGATGACAACAGGGCCACGGCTACCCCCATAGTGCCAGCAGCAGCTCCAGCAATGCTGGGTCTGTGCTGTCACCAGGCCTGATAGGGATCTGTGTCCAGTCAACGAACACCTGCTTCTGATGACAGTACCCAGTCTGGGTTTGTACCGGATACAGTCCGTAGCACCCCTGCAAGGCACAGGTACCGTGTCCGTGGCCAGAGACACTGATCTGTATGACCTGGCAGGTACAGTCTGTGGCTGTCCACAAACAACAGTATATGGCAGCCATGAGGTGGAACTATGTGCATCCATACACACATGCAAATTGACAACACCTAGGGCTACCGCATACACACACACACTGCATCAACATTGCCCCACCTTGTACTGCTGTCCCTCACCAACACACATACACATACATGTCAATTGGTGGTATCGGTGGCTGACTCAGGCATACCAAGTTCACACCCTGTGCATATGATGAAACTGTGCCACCTCCTGCAATCTGTAACATCAGTGCAGGTACAGGTTAACATGTTGCTGATGCACAGGGTGACTACATAGACGTGTAGTAATAGTATCATGTTGTTAACAGTACTGTGTGCTGAAATAATTGTGGGTATATCACAGCATGCCTGATGCAGTAAGGGTATGATTGTCATGTACTGTTGTCTACACCCATGGTAAGTACCATAGTGTATCATCTGCACATGTTGGCATACTGGTGGTAAGGATGTCAACAGAAGGCTACATACATAGGTAGCACAGGGGATAAGGTAATGAAAGTATTAATACGCAATGATGGACATGTAAAATGCAAGTGGCATGTTGCCCACACTGGACTCTGCAATGCGGATGTTTGAGGATGTTGATATGTGTGCAGTACTACACGACCAGTACAGGACACACAGGAGCACCCTAGCACTGCAAGCTCACATCTCATACCATGCTAGACAGCCCCAACACACAAAACTAACTGTCACAGGAGGGAGAGTCCCCATACATGTCAGGGATACTGTGGTGGCAGGCCAGGTAGCATACATCCCACTAAGTATGGAACCACTGAGTGAAGGCTCAGTGTCTGTTATTTGACATGTGTATTACTGCAGGTATGAGCACATGGGTTTCCATCCAGTTAATGTACATCCTGACGGTACATGGTCTGTACACTTGTGTGCGCTGAGACTGGACCCTAGCCATCTGACCTGTGTATTTCCATGTACATGTGCATAGTGCCTGCATATTTGCAGTGTTACCTACTGGAAGTGGTACAGCTTGTTTGTTGTACAATGGACTACATGCAGCCATGCTTACCGTGGCTTTGTTTGCATGCATGTTTGCTTGCAATTACCCTGGAATACTGATCCCACCTGCAATGCATAGTTACAGAGCTTCTGTGGACTCCTAGTGACATCTGCATAGCTTACTATATGTATGTCCATGTCTCACTTGACAGAACATCACTGTTTGTCCTGTTCACATGTACGTTGCCTGGGACACATTGCATATGACTTACCTGGCATTTGTCCACGTGAGCAGTCATATATGCCACTGCTAACTAATCACAGGCACTACACCCTCACATACTCATCTTCTGTTGAACCACCTGCTTCGCTAGGGACGGCTTGCACGTGTCACCCCTGGGCTTTTGGATATTGGCAAAGGCTCTTGCTACCCCCATAGTGCCTTTGTTAGGCAAGGCTCAAATGACACACCCACCTTCATAGGTATCACAAGGGATAAGAAACTAAGAGTAATGCTACTCAACGCCAGAAGTCTAAACCTCAAGATGCATGCACTTGAAACTCTCCTTAGCATGGAGAACATTGATATCTGTGCAGTAACAGATACCTGGTTCAGGGCTACTGAGAGCACCCCAGCACTATCAGGTTATACCTCATACCATGCTTTTCAGCCCCAAAACTTGGACCGAACCACAAAAGGAGGGGGAGTATTGATATTCATCAAAGATACCCACACCTCCAGGTTGGTGGCAAAGCACCAATCATCAGAGACTATCCATGTGCAACTAACAATGGGTAAAACTGCCTTCCAGGTTATAGCCTGCTACAGACCACCCTCCCAAACCCAAGATCCGCACTCGGCCTTCCTGAGAACAGTGGAAAATATAAAGGTCTCTCCAAACACCATTATATTGGGCGACTTCAACTACCCAAACATAGACTGGGAGCATGACTCTAGCTCCAACACCCTAGGCCAAAGATTCCTAGAATATACGAACTCAAATGCTATGGAACAACTTGTTACCACTCCCACAAGAAGGGAAAACATACTGGACCTGATCATCACCAATATGGGGACTCTATGCTCCAGACCAGAAGTGTATCCCTCACTGGTAAGATCAGACCATAAACTAATCTCACTGGATATTCACATCCCGACCCCACACCCTGCCCAGAAAGCCACAGTGAACAACTTCACTAAAGCAAATTCACACTCCTCAAAACTGAGGTGGAAACCTTCAAAGCCCCTGGGCCTGTGGAAAATACAGGCCAGACCGCAGATTCCTCTATAAACGCATTCTATGGACACCTTCAGGAATGCATGGATCATGCGATCCCGAATAAAACCAAGACCCAATCCTCCAAAGGCAGACGTCCTGTCTGGTGGACCCCAGCCATAAAAAACTATACAATAGAAGGAGGACGCTACTAAATGATACAGCAAAATCCCGAAAAGGGAAGGCATCACTGATCAGTATTAGCAAAAAACTACGGGCACTCATAAGATTGTCTAAGGCCAGCTTCGAGAGAAAATTGCACAGGACACTAAGCATCATCACAAGGCTTTCTTTAGTTATGTTAGGAACCTGGGTGGTAATTCCCAGATATGCTCAGAGGTAGTCCAAAATGTCAATAGAAACGCCAAACCCACAGACATTGCCAACATCCTAGCTGACAGGTTCAGCGCAAACTTCTCCCCCCCTCCACACCAAAAGGGCAAATATTTATCCCAGCAGAGTGCTGCCTCCCTGACATCTCAGATGCTCAGGTAAGAGCCGCCCTCTCCAAAGCAATACACACTGCACCAATGGGACCAGACAGTGTCCCGGGCTGTGTCCTACATGAACTCCAAGAAGAGCTACACCCAAACATAAATCTACTGTTCAATCCCAGCCTTACTACAGGATATGTGGCCAAAGAGTGGCGTACAGCAACAGTGGTCCCTCTACAGAAAGGTGGTGCCTCAACGGATCCTGGACACTATTGCCCCATAAGCCTGACTAGCTTGGTCTGCAAAGCTATGGAAAGGATCATCATGGACCTCATAAAGAAAGATACTGGGGACCTACAGACACTGGATCATACCCAGTTTGGCTTTGTTAAGGGCAGATCCTGCCTCTCAAGCCTGGTTGAATTCTTTGAACAGTCACCAAGGCCATTGACGAGGGGAAGGTGGTCCACACAGCCTACCTGGACCTCACAAAAGCCTTCGATACAATACCCCACTTGGGCATTCTAGAGAAGCTCACCAGCTTAAATATAAACCCCTATGTCACTAGATGGATTGCACACTGGCTCAAGGACAGAGCCCACATGGTTAGAATTGCTGGAGCCATGCCAGACTCCAAACCAGTTACAAATGGTGTCCCACAAGGCTCAGTCCTGGGACCTCTCTTGTTCGGTATATATTTATCGGAGGTGCAGGCCAACACGGAAGGACTGTGGCTGACCGAATTTGCAGATGACTGCAAACTGGCCGCCATAATCGACTCTCTAGCCGACACAAGTATCCTCTAAAAGGGCCTCATAGAAACAGACAACTTGTGCCAGAGCCATGGCCTCAAGCTGAATGCCAAAAAGTGTATAGTCATCCCCTTTGGCAAAAACAAAGTGCCCACAAAGTACAACATAGGTGGTAATCCATTAAGTACAGAAGAAGTAATTAGGGACCTGGGGACCCAAGTTGATAGCAATCTCTCATTTGACAACCACGTGGCCAATGTGGTTAGAAAAACATTTTATATAGCCCACCTTATCATGAAGGGATTCACATCTAGATCAGGGGAGGACATCGTGCCTCTTTACTCATCCCTCATCAGGCCCATAATTGAGTACAATGCCCCTGTTGGGATGTACCTTACCAGACACCTGCAGCAACTGGAAAGACCCCAAAAGTACCTCACCAAGAGGATCAAAGGGCTCAAACAGATGCCATATGCTGACCGGTTAAAGAAACTCCAGCTCTACTCAGTGGCATACCGCCTGTTCAGAGGCGATCTGTGCCTGATGTATAAAGCCATATCAAACCCAGAATTAATGGGCATGCTGCACCTCAAAATATCCAAATCCCATCGAGCTACATGCTCGAGAGACTTGAACCTCAGCACTAAAATAAATAGGACATGCTGGAGGGACAGATTCATAACCCAGAGGCTCCCTTCACTCTGGAATAAAATCCCAGTCCAGGTTAGGCAGAGTCCCTCATTGACTCTCTTCAAGAGGAATCTTGATGAGTGGATGGGACATCGTAGGTTTACCCCGGGTATCACTTCTGTGTCACTGTTAGACAGAGGCACAGTATACTAACCTCGAGAAAGGGCATAGAAAGATGCATTTACAATGGATGGCGACAGCCAAACACATTCTGGCTAGGTTTATAACTGCCATAGGGCAGATAGCCTAGTATGAACCTATGAACCTATGAACCTATGTACCTTGTTCCCCATTGGCCCTATTTGCTGTTAATCACCATGGCAATCACAATACTATGGTAGCATGTGCAAAGGTCAGTTGTCAGTCACCTCTATGGTACAGTTGTGGAATATGTGGGTCATGTGGCAATGTCACAACTGCCACATGTACACAGTCAACCCTCTCCCCTACACATGGATGTACAACACATGTATGAGATGGAACCACATAGCCAAACTGGGGACTAAGCACTCTGAACCCAGTACTGGCATAACCTGTCAGGTGGCATGAAATAGTACAGTGACTACAATACCAGTCTGATGTAGACCTACACTGACAGCAATACAAGCACGTGAACACACTGGGCCATTCATGGAGCCTAAGAATAGCATCCTGCCTGAGTGGCAGACACCTCTGCAGCTGGCACACAGGCATACGTTATGCCAGAACACATCACGCATAACACATGGCACACAATTCCTGTGTGCCAAACAGTCACAGCCTGTACGGCTAGACAACACACCTGCTACAGTTGTGTTAGGCACCTTTATTGTCCGGTACAGTGAGGTCACACTCACCAGGCTGGACAAGGTGAAGGTCACAGTGATATGCCCGTGGAGCACTATGGTCCACCACATAACACAAGCATACAGGTCAGTCAGAGGCATGGACACATACGACTCAGTCATTGTCCATGCCACTATGGCTGACCTGTGATGTACCTCCCTGGACTACATGACAGGGAACATGGAAGGGCTCTCTGAGCATGTGGCACAGGCTGGTATGACCCTGACCTTGGTTGGCATCATACCCTCACCAGGAATGCTGACGACACTGAATGCTGATGAATTACTGTAGCTACAACACCCTAGCTGAAAGGTTCCTAGCATGTAGTCACTGCATTGCTATGGAACAACTTGTCACCACTCCCACAACAGGTGAAAACATGCAGCACCTGTTCATCAACAACATGTAGACTATATGCCCCAGACCAGATGTGTATACCTCGCTGCTAGGTTGATACCATCTACATATCACACTGTATATACACATACCACATGCAGCACCCGCACAGAAGACCACAGTCATAATGTTATCCAGTGCAAATGCCATGTATTCACATGTGGCAGGCGTCAGACATGGTAACTATTGAAGGTCACAGGTACATATGTGTATTTGGCACACACATACATCATCTGTGTCCATTGCCATTACTGGTTTAATCGATGTCATGCATTATTGTGAACAACAACCCACACACATGGGCATTCTGTGTGACAAAAACACACGTGACATGTCTGGAATCCAATGCCATAACTAACTGTGCTATGACAGTAGTGAGAGATGCAGTAGCAGAGCATGCTATTTGCATTACTGGGAGATTTGCCCTCTTCCGCTGTACTTGTAGGGTGCTGACATCATCTCTGTGTAGAGATTGGAATATGCAGCAGCTGGTGTGTTGTACTGGTTGGCAAAAGGGTCAGTTTTTTCACACATACTACTTACACCGTCTCCCACACACACTTGCTATTTTCAGGATTCAAACCCCTATCTAATTACATTGTGACACTCGAGACGGATGCATTAGCGGAGCACGCTATTCACATTACTGGGAGGTTTCTCTTCTCCTGCTGTACTTATAGGGTGCTGACATCATCAGTGTTTAGAAAGGGGAATGTGCATCCTGCAGTGTGTTCTCCTAGTTGCCAAAAGGGACATTTCTTTCATACAGACTTGCACACACACTAACCCCCTCCACACACACTTTGCTTTTGCAGGATTCAAAACCCTACCTAACTATGTTATGACACTCAAGATGGACACATTAGTAGAGCACGCTATTCGCATTAATGGGATGTTTCCCTTCTCCTGCTGTACTTATAGGGTGCTGACATCATCAGTGTTTAGAAAGGGGAATGTGCATCCTGTAGTGTGTTCTCCTAGTTGCCAAAAGGGAAATTTCTTTCATACAGACTTGCACACACACTAATCCCCTCCACACACACTGAGCATTTGCAAGATTCAAACCTCTATCTAACTATGTTATGACACTTGAGATGAACACATTAGCAGAGGGCGCTATTCGCATTACCAGGAGGTTTCTTTTCTCCTGCTTTACTTATAGGGTGCTGACATCATCAGTGTTTAGAAAGGGGAATGTGCATCCTGTAGTATGTTCTCCTAGTTGCGAAAAGGGATGTTTCTTTCATATACACTAACCCTCTCCACACACACTTAGCATTTGCAGGATTCAAACCCCTACCAAACTAAGTTATGACACTCAAAACGGACGCATTAGCGAAGTGCACTATTCGCATTACTGAGAGGTTTTCCTTCTCCTGCTGTACTTATAGGGTGCTGACATCATCAGTGTTTAGAAAGGGGAATGTGCATCCTGTAGTGTGTTCTACTAGTTGCCAAAAGGGATATTTTTTTCATACAGACTTGCACACACACTAACCCCCTCCACACAAACTGAGCATTTGTAGGATTCAAACCCCTACCTAACTATGTTATGACGGACGCATTAGCGGAGCGTACTATTTGCATTACTGGGAGGTTTCCTTTCTCCTGCTGTACCTATAGGGTGCTGCCATCATCAGTGTTTAGAAAGGGGAATGTGTATCCTGTAGTGTGTTCTCCTAGTTGCCAAAAGGGATATTTCTTTTATACAGACTTGCACACACACTAACCCCCTCCACCCACACTGAGTATTTGCAGGATTCCAACCCCTACCTCACTATGTTATGACACTTGAGACGAACACATTAGCGGAACGTGCTATTCGCATTACTGGGAGGTTTCTCTTCTCCTGCTTTACTTATAGGGTGCTGACATCATCGGTGTTTAGAAAGGGGAATGTGCATCCTGTAGTGTGTTCTCCTAGTTGCCAAAAGGGACATTTCTTTCATACAAACTTTCACACACACTAACCCCCTCCAGACACACTTAAAAGTTGCAGGATTCAAACCCTACCAAACTATGCTATTATACTCGAGACAGACGCATTAGCGGAGCATGCTATTCGCATTACTGGGAGGTTCCCCTTCTCCTGCTTTACTTATAGGGTGCTGACATCATCAGTGTTTAGAAAGGGGAATGTGCATCCTGTAGTGTGTTCGTCTAGTTGCCAAAAGGGACATTTTTTTCATACAGGTTTTCACACACACTAACCCTCACCACATACACTTAGCATTTGCAGGATTCAAACCCCTATCTAACTATGTTATGACACTCGAGATGGATGCATTAGCGGAGAGCGCTATTTGCATTACTGAGACTGAGAGGGTTCGCTTCTCATGCTTTACTTATAGGGTGCTGACATCATCAGTGTTTAGATAAGGGGAATGTGCATCCTGTAGTGTGTTCTCCTAGTTGCCAAAAGGGATATTTCTTTCATACAGACTTGCATACACACTAACCCCCTCCACACACACTCTGAGCATTTGCAGGATTCAAACCCCTACCTAACTATGCTTTGACACTCGAGACGGACGCCTTAGCAGAGCGCGCTATTCACATTACTCGGAGGTTTTACTTCTCCTGCTGTACTTATAGGGTGCTGATATCATCAGTGTTTAGAAAGGGGAATGTGCATCCTGTAGTGTGTTTTCCCAGTTGCCAAAAGGGACATTTCTCTCACACAGACTTGCACACACACCAACCCCACTCACCCACACTGCACATTTGCAGGATTCAAACCCCTACCTAACTATATTATGATACTTGAGGGAGACGCATTAGCAGAGCGCACTATCCGAACTACTGGGCATCTGTTCTGCACCTGCAGTATTTATAGGGTGCTGACATCATTATTTCTACAGAGGTATGTACATCTAGTACTATCTGTCAGGTGGGGGATAGCATATATATGCATTTGCAGCCACCTACGTCAGGGTCAGATATGCACATCGCACTGGCAGGTTATGTTTTATACCATGTTTCGTGACCACAGGACCTCTAACACACAACACAACCAGTCCTGACCACCCCTCCCACATCCAGGACACACACGTTGCTTCGCTGGGAACAGTGCCAAGATATGCAGGTGTTCACATACACCATTCCAGTTGTTAACATCAGGTACAGGCATATTGTGTGTGGGAACTACTCAGGCCTCTACAACATTACCCTACAGCCACTACAATTTGTGAGTCCATGTGCTATGGCAGAACCACTCACCACAGCCACAAGGGGGAATACATATTGCACCTGACCATCTACAACATGGGTACTCACTGTTCCACACCAGAGGTAGACCACCATTGTTGATATCTGACTATACCCACCTTTCCCTGGCCATCCATATCCCATCCCCACCCCAGGCAAGGTTGTCACTGCAAACAAACTGTATTTATCAAAAGCAGACTTTACACTTGTGAAGACTGGGGTTGAAGACTTCAAAGGACCCATGCTGGGGAGTATACAGGCCACTCTGCATAATCCTTGACAATTGCATTCTATGAGCATGTGGAAGGTTTGCATTGATCATGCTATCCCAAATATACCCATGACTGCTCCACAACAGGACACCTGTCAGATGTACACCAGCCATATATGAGCTGTCCAACAGACAGAGTGAGCTAATACATTGCAGAGCAGTAGCCCTCAGAGGGAGGACATCTCTGAACAGTACCGGCACGACACTTCAATCCCTCATAATCATCACGACACAGTGTTGACAGTGAAATTGTCCAGACAATGCAGATAAGGCTCCCCTCAGTCTGTTATTGACGCCCACTTACTGTTAGAGGTCCTCAGCAACCCTCTTCCAGCACACACCAACAACATGGCTGTGGCTTAGCAAATTCAAACTCTGGGATCTCCACTGTGTCCCTGCTTGACAGAGGCACAGCACACTAGCCTCACACGGTGCCTTATGTGACCTACTTTACACTGGCACAGTAGCCTACTGTACTGGAGGGGCAGACACCAAGCACACTTTGGCTAAGCTGTCATTCCGTAGGGCAAACAGCCTAGTGTTGACCTCTACACCCATATGTTTAATTGTCAGATGCACATTATTTGCTGCTGATAGACTGTTTGCAGGTCTTTATTGCCATAGCATTCCCTGTGTGTATGAACAACTTGTGTATCTGTGGAAGATGTTTGCATAAGGGAGGGATCCACTATATCACGTATGTCTCTGTATTCATTTAACTGTGTGCAGTGGGCAGATTGCTATAATGTGGTTGGTTCATGGAATAACACGTACAAATACCAGATATGTGTGGCCAACTGCTAAACTGAGATTTGGCCTAAGTGTGTGAGCATGCCCAGTTCAGCCTTCCTATGGCATGTTGTCTGACATATGTCTCATTTTTCAAAGTGTGCGAGCATGCCCAGTGTGAGCTTTCCATATGTTGAACTCTGCAGCCCACCACATTTGTGGATGAGTGTGAACTTCAACAAATATCTCCCGTTTATGGTTGTGTGTTGTGTGTCATGTTGTGTAGTTACTGTCCAACTGCTTTGTGTGTGAACACAACAGGGATTATACTGTGCCTGCAGGGTTTGCATGGGATACTTTGCATACAGTTATCAACATCCTTTCATACTGACCTAACACTGTAGTACCGTATAGTGTACTAGTTCAGTACTTTCACTGTGGTGGACAGTATCCTGGGCTTTAGTCCTATCACTGCTTTACAGTTCCATAGTGAGCACAACAGCCTGGTTAGGGGCCAGTTGTGCACATCTGACCATGTTGCATTATGTTCAGATATGAACTACTTAAACCAGGCTTGTCCAACATTGGTAGTGTATTCCACAACATAGGTGTACATTTGCAAACACTAGTGATGTGCCTTAGGCCATTTCTAATGCTAGTTGGAGAGTGTGTTTGTCCTTCGACACACATTGTAAGTGGAGTTTTCCATGACATATGTCATGGTTAGTATACTGTGCCTCCGTCTACCTGTGACATAACAGTGATACCCAGGGTAAACCTACCATCTCCCATCCACTCATCAAGATTCCTCTTGAGGAGAATCGATGAGTGACTCTATGGATAACCTGTACTGGGAGTTTACTCATGAGTGGAGGTGGCTTCTGTGTTATGGATCATGCAGTACAGCTTGTCCTATGTATGTCAGTGCTGGGGTTCAGGTCTCTCATGTGCATAGCTCACTGCCATTCAGATTGTACAAGGTGCAGCATGTGTATTGATTCCAGCTTGGACATGGCTTTATACATCAGGCACAGCTTGCCTCTGGGTGGGCAGTATGGCAGTGTGTGTAGCTGCAGTTCGTTTAATCAGGCAACACATGGCATCTGTTCAAGCTCTTTGATACTCCTGGTGAGGTACTGTTGGGGACTTTACAGTTGATGGAGGTGTCTGCTGAGGTACATCCCACAGGGGCTATTGTAGTCAATTGTAATGCTGATGAAGGATGACTGCAGAGCCACAATGACCTCCCCTTATCTAGATCTGACAACCTTCATGATTAGGTGGGCATATGGTTTGTTTCTGTAAACACTACAGCCCCATGTTTGTCCAATGCAGGATTTCTATCACCTTGTGTCCCCAGGTCTCTCATTACATGTTAAGTATGTAATGGGTTAACACCTATGTGGTAATTGGTGGGCACTTACTGTATATCCATGGGGGTTGACTATACACTTTTCTTGGTGGGCACTTACTGTATATCCACGGGGGTTGACTATACACTTTTCTGCAATTAGCTTGCTGACATGGCTATGGCACCAGTTGTCTGTTTCTGTGTGGCCCTTTTGTGGGATGCTTGTGTCAGCTGGAGGGTCAGATATGGTGGGCAGTTTGTAGTCCTCTGCAAACATGTTCAGACACAGTCCTTCCATGTTGGCCTGTACCTATGGGACATATATACCAAACGAGGGAGGTCCCAGGACCAAGCCTTGTGGGATGCCAGTTATATCTGGTTTGTAGTCTGACATGGCTGCAGCATGTCTGACCATGTCAGTTCTGTCCTTGGTCTGGTTTGCAACCCCTCTACTGACATAGGGGTTTATATTTAAGCTGGTGAGCATATCTATAATGAACACATAGGGTATTGTATGGAAGCCTTTGCAAGGTCCAGCTACCCTGTGTGGACCACATTGCCCTCATCAATGACCTTAATGACTGTTTCAAATGAGTCAAACATGTTTAGGGGCAGGATCTGCACTTAAGAAAGCCACACTGGGTAGGGTCCGGTGTCAGTAGGTCCACAGTATCTTTATGTCTGCGGTACATGCTGATCCTTTCCATAGCTGTGCAGACCAAGCTTCTCAGGATTCTGGGGTGGTAGTTTTCAGTATCCATTCAGGCAACACCTTTGTTGAGAACGACCACTGTTGTTGTACACTGCTCTTTGGGTACATATCCTGTGGTAAGGCTGACATTGAGCAGTAGTGTGATTTGGCATTCCATTCTTCATGGAGTCCATGTTGGACTCAGCCCAGGACACCATCTCATACCATTGCTGCTGTGTGTTTTGCTTTGTAGATGCTGGCTGTTACCTCAGCATCTGCAATGTCAGGGGGCCAGCAGTCTGCTGGGATAGATATTTTGCATTCTGGGGTGGGGTTTGCACTGCACCTGTCAGGATGTATGTTGGCAATATGTGTGTGTGTTTGGTATGTTGTTTGTAATATTTGTGTGATTCAAAGCATATCTGTGAATTCCCAACACGGTTCCTACTATCAGTTGAGGAAGCCTTGGGATTATCCTTAGTGTCCTGTACAATTTGTATCTTCATAGGTTCATACTAGGCTATCCACCCTAGGGCATTTGTAAGCCTAGCCAGAGTGTGTGTGTCTTTTGCCACCTCTTGATAAGTGAATATTATGGCCATTTATGATTTGCTTTGCTGTGCCTCTGTCTGGATGTGACACAGTGAAGACCCCCAGTGTAAATCTACGATCATCCATCCACTTGGCAAGATTCCTGTTGAAGAGTGTCAGTGAGGGGCTCTGCCTAACATGGGGTGGGATTCTGTTCCAGGGTGTGGGGAGCCTCTGGGTTATGTATCTGTCCCTCCATCACATCCTATTTCATTATGTGTTGAGGTTGACATCTCTCACTCTCACAGCTCCGATGGCTTTGAGTTTTCTGGGGTGGAGCATGTCCATTACTCCTGTGTTGGACATGGCCTTGTACAAAAGACATACAATGCCTCTGTGTAGGCAGTAAGTGACTGCATTCAGCTGGGGTGTCTACAGCCAGGCAGCTTATGACATATATTTGAGACCCTTTATCCACTTGGTGAGGTACCTTTGAGGTCTTTCTAACTGCTGCAGGTGTCAGGTAAGGCACATCCCAAATGAGGCATTGTACTAGATTATGGGTCTGATAAGAGAACTGTATAGGGGCACAATGACCTCTGTTGACGTAGATGTGAATTCATTCATGATACGGTGTCCAATATAGACAGTCTTCCTAGCCACATTGGCAATGTGAGTATCACATAACAGGTTACTGTCCACTTGTGTCCCTAGGACCCTGATTACTCCTTCCATACATAATGGTTTACCACCTATGTGGTAATTTGTGAGTACCTTGTTTGGTATTTGGTGGGACATTCATACTGTCCAGTGTCTTCAGGACGGCTGGGTGGGGTTCCTGTGTGTGAGAGTGTGGTCTGTAGCATGCTACAGACTGTATGGCAGTCTTGTCTACGGTTAGTTGCACATGGGTGGACTCCAATGCCTTGTGCATTGTCAGTTACCTGGACATATGGGTGTCTGTGCTGAATATGGATACTCACCCTCCTTTTATGTTTTGTTCCAGGTTTTGGGGCCATAACGCATGATATGTGGTATAACCTGGTAGTGCTGATGTGCTGTCAGGAGGCTTGCAGCAGGTTTCTGTCACTGCACAGACATCAATGTTCTCCATACTGGGGAGGGCCTCGGGAGTGTGCATATTGAGGTTTACAAATCTGGCATTGGTCAGCATTACCCTTATGTTTCTTTCCACTTATGTTTTCTAGGGTGGTGGGTTAATCTTTTCAGCCTTGCCTACGAAAGGCTCTATGGAGGTGGCAAAAGCCTCATCCAATATCCAGACACCCAGGGGTAACAGGTGCAAGCCATCCCTGGAACAGCTGCGTGGCTTGTCACGCATGACATCCCAAGCAGACAGACATTGGATCCCCTTGGAATGACACCAGTAATTGTGCCACTTGCTATAACTGATCATTCTGTGTTTGTACTGTGGCATCATTCTTGGTGAGGGTAGGATGCTGCAAACGGTCAGTGTCATACCGGCCTGGACTACATAATCGGAGAGCTCATCTATGTCTCTTTTCATGTAGTCCGGGGAGGTACATCTCAGGTCATTCACACCAGCATGGACTATGACTGCATCATATTTCTACTTGCTTTGGGGTGACCTGCATACTTGTGTTATGTGGCGATTGTAGCAGCCTACAGGCAGCTTACTGTACCCTTTCCCTTGTTCAGTCTGGTGTGCGGGACAGCAGCGTGTCTCACTATGGAGTCACCTATTACAACTGTATCAGGCAAGTTGTTTCTCCTTCTGGCCTGTGACTGTTTGGCACACCAGCTTTGTGTACTATGTGTTGCATGTGCTATGTTTGGAGGTTGTTTGATTGGGTGTCTGCTTTGGAGGCCTCTGTTGGTGTGGTGTGTTTGTAATTCGGGCCTCCGGGAATGTTTTTCTGTGTTTATGTCTTTGGTTTGCAGTTGTCATAGGTCTATGTGGGACTGGGTTTGTGGTGTGTGTGGTTACCTTCTCCTCCTGACTAGTTTTGGGAGTACTGAGTTGAGGGAGCTCAGCCTCCAGTTTGGATAAATGGTTGCATGTCTCACATATATTTGTATTTCTTGGGGGGAGTTGAGGGTTGTCTGTGTACTTGGGGCAGGTGTAACATTGCCTCAAGATTCACAGATTCAACTTGTTGTAGCTGGCCTTATTGGATTGTATGTGTGGACATATTACATATATTGCCATACTACTGATCAGTGATTACTTCCCTTTTTATGTTTGCTCTATCATGTAGTAGCTTCCTCATTCTCTTGCATGGTTTGGTAATGGCTGGAGTCCACCATGCCAGATGCCTGCGTGTATGGCATTGTGTCTTGTTTTAATTTAGGATTGCATAATCCAAGCATTCCTGGCAGTGTTCATGGAATGCCTGTATAACAGGTTCGGAAGTGTGGCCCATATTTTGCACCTGCACAGGGCCTTTAATGGATTCCACATCAGTTTGGAGGAGTGCAACGTTTTTCACTGTGGTTTTCTGGCCAGGGATTGTGGTCAGGATGTGTATATCCAGTGTGATTACTCTATGGTCTGGTCTTACCAGTGAGCAATACACTTCTCATCTTGCCATCCAGTACCCATGTTGCTGATTATCACATCCAGTATGCTTACCCCTCTTGTGGGAGTGGTAAGTTGTTCCTGGGCATTTTGGTTTATGGATTCTATGAACTTTTGTCCTACAGTGTTGGAGCTAGTATAATGCTCCCAGTCTATGTCTGGGTATTTTCAGTCACCCAATATAATGTGGTTTGGAGGACTTGATATATTCATGTATTGCAACATAGGCCAGGTGCAGTTCCTGGTGTTGTGACGGTAGTCTGTAGCAGGCTATAAACTGGGAGGCAGTTTTAGCCACTGTTACTTGACCATGGCTAGTCCATGCTGCTTCTTGTTGTGGTACCAACATGGGGGTGTGGTTATCCTTGACAATTATTGCTAGTCACCCTCCTTTTGTAGCTTGTTCCATGTTTTGAGGCTGTACAGCACAGTATGAGGTGTAACCTGGTAGTGTTAGGGTGCTGTTGTGAGCCTTGACCCAGTTTTCTGTTACAGCACAGATATCAACATTCTCCATACTGGGTGAGTTTAGACTGCATGCATCTTGCTGTTTAGACTTCTGGCATTGGGTAGCATTACATCTAGGTTCTTATGCCTTCTGATACCTATGGAGGTAGGTTTGTGTTTTGAGCCTTACCTATTCAGGGCACGCTGTGGGTAACAACAGCCTTTGCCAGTATCCATATGGCCTGCACTGATAGGTGCACGCCAGTCCTAGCAGGTGGAGTATCATGTCATGCTCAGCATGTCATCCCAGGCTGGCACACATTGGATCCCTTTTGACTAACTGCAATACTTCAGCCAATTATTGCAATTGATCATCTCATTGTCATATTGTGGCATGATGCTTGGTGAGGGTAGGATGTTAGTCACGGTCCTCAGGTGTGCATATAGTACATGGTGTTACATTACTTAACACATGGCATTTATGCCTCAGGTGGTGCTGCAGGGCTGCCTCTGTCGGATACACATATTACACTCCCTGTACATGTTTGTGAGCAGGTCATGTCATTTTAGGCATCCCTGTTATTATTTGAGTGAGTCAGAGGGGGTATCATTCCCAGGGTTCCTACTGAGCCAGTGTATGTGCTATGTGTTGCCTCTTTGCCAAGGCCAGGGCATACTGGACACGCCTCCTTCTGCCTACTGGGGCAGGCTCAGGTTGTTCCTCCTCCGAGTCACGCTCTGCCTGTGATGGCCTTGGCAATGGTGGCGGGCTGTTTGGCCCAGCCCTATGTTGGTCCTGCTGCAGCTGTTTTCGCAAGATCATATTATGTAGCATAGCACATACCATGACAATTTGGGTACATGTAGTTGGTGTGTACTGCAAGGCTCCACCAGATGTGTCCAGACACCGGAACCATGACTTGAGCAGCCCAAACACACGCTCTATTACATTACGTGTTTGTGCGTGTGCCTCATTATGGCGTTCCTGTTCAGGTGTGTGCACATTTCTGATGGGTGTCATCAGCCACGGCTCCAGTGCATAACTTGCATCCCCCACTAGGTGTCCGTGTGGGATGTCCCCATTGGCAAATGTCTGGTACAGCTGCGTCAAATGCCAGATGTGGGAATCATGGTAGCTCCCAGGGCAGCCAGCGCACACATTCATTATTATGCCCTGGGCATCACACACGACCTGGCAGTTGATGGAGGGGAAGCCCTTTCGGTTAATGTAGGCCCTACCCCGCTCACCGGCTGGTGCTTTGATGCGTATGTGCGTGCAGTCTATTGCACCCACTACCTCAGGGTATTCCGCTATTTGCTGGAAGAGATGCATATTGCTGGCCAATACCTCACGGGCATTGGGGAAATATACATGATCACCGACATGTTCTGACATGGCATCCAGGAACTGGTGCAGCACCCTGGAGGCTGATGCCTGTGATATCCCCATCATATCACCAGTTGGCCTTTGGAAGGTACCTGTTGCTAGTATTCTTAGGCCAACACATACCTTGGTTTCCACTGGGATGGGTTCCCCTCTGTTGGTTCTGTGTGTGAGGCGTGGCCTGCACAGCTCAACTATTTGCTGCAGGAGCTCTCTGTCCACTCTATAGCGCTCTACTATCTCCAGCTCATGTAACCCGTGGTAGGTAACCCTGGGCCTGTACACTCTTCTCCGTCTCCTCACTGTGGGTTGTCTGGCACTATCTGCATTGTCACCACCCTCAGCAAGTCGCTTATGTCTCATTATGACAGCTATGGCAGCCCCTAACATTTCTGCTCTGAGTTCAGCTTTTTCAGTTTTCACTTGTAATAGCTTACTCCTGTCTTGCAGTGTCTCTTGAGAGAAACATCCTGCACTGCTGTTTGCAGAGTTTTAAGTGCTGGGCTGTGCTACTATTCTGCCTGTGTAATTGCCTGCTTCTAATTGTTTTCACCTGCTAGCTCCAGCAGTATTCCCTGCTAGCTTCCTACTAATTCAGTTGCTTCCTTTTTCCTTTCTGTTTCCTCAGGGGGGAGCAGCGTGCATACCAGCAGAAACACGCTCACAGTGGCTTACACGTGCGCACACATGCTTACATGGTTCACAATCGTCTTATTCCGGTAAAAACGTGCGCACACCCGCACAAACAGTGTTACAAGTCTGCCAACAGGCTCCTACATGCTCAGTCTGCCCTACATGCACGCACACCAGCGCAAACAGTGTTAAACATCTGCCAACATGCTCCAACCTGCTCAGTCTGCCTTACACACACGCATACTGTCCTACTCGCGCTTCATGGCGCGCACACGTGTGCATGTACGGACAGCAAGAAACTTTGGTGTAGGCAACAGTGTACACCTTCCATTTCTTGACTTTCCCATGCTTATGTTGTGGCACTCCTCTTTCCATGATATGTGTCTGACATCTGTCATGTAACACTGAACTCCAATGAACTGCATTCTGCCATTCCCCCCCTGTGATGTCACCTATCTCCTACTCTGTTCCTCCCCCTTATGTAACTCTTACACTACTCAGAATGTGCTCATTTGCTATGTGACAGTAGAATTCAGTATCCTAACACTCATTTGCATCAGATTGCCTACTAATGCTTAGTTACATGTCTTAGACTCAGCTTCCCCCCTTAGCAACCACTAAACGGTGGCCATGTTGTTTTTGGTCTGCTGGTCCCTGCATTGTAAATCCATGTATTGCATAAAAAAAAATTATTTCTCATATTTGCATCGGGGTACCTTGCCAATGGCCACATATTTGGCCATTGGCATGCTGCCTGACACATATGCACCCTTTATTTGGAGCTGACATGGCTCCATTGTGTTTTTTGCAGAAACATACACAGTTGTCAACTGAGTACATTTCTGCAGCTAAAACGGCTCTTACACGGGCTGCTTTGGGCTTCCTGGATCGCTAATCTACCTCATTTGCATGCTATTCGGCTGCAAGTGAGGTGATAAGCATATCCACGCCCACTCCGTGTAAGAGACGTTTTAGCTGGTCTCTTACACGGACTTCAGGGCTGTTCCTGGATCACGAAGGCTGCATGGAGTCTTACACTACTCTTAGACTCCGTGCAAGCCTTCGTGAATCCTGCCCATTGTGTATATTGATATCTGCCTGTATTCTTTGTCTATATTTTTCTAAACATGTCTGACTGAGTTTATCACTCAGTGATGTATGTACTGTCTCTTTTTTGGTATGTGGAGCTTTTCTCCCCGGGCCTCCACTGAAAATGGACATATAGCCAGTCAGACTATCCCGGTCAACAAATGTAAAATAAAATAAATAAATAAAGGTTCATAGGTGTTTACTAGGCTAAAGAACATAAGGTGCCTTTTTAAGCCTAGCCATGCAACCCAAATATCTGACAATTTCTGATACCCTTGATAAGTGAACGCAGGAGTTTAGGAAATGAAACATTTACAAGCAGGAGCCTGGGAGATGAACCATTTACAGGTTGCCTATGTCCATTAGAGACATAGGTGCCAAACCAGGGATGAATTTCCTGTTCACATCCAATTGTCCAAGTTGCAGATGAATTGGAATTTAGGGAGAAACTCTGCTTTACATGGATGGGGAACCTGTTCTATAGATAGGGTAGTCTCAGGGATACATACCTGTCTTTCCAGCAGGTCCTATTAATATCACAGGCAAGGTTTAAATCTTTACAATGGGTAATTATGGTGCTGTTTGTTTTGTGGATATGCAGGATGTCCATCAGACTGGGGTGTGTGTGTGTGTGTGTGTGTGTGTGTGTGTGTGTGTGTGTGTGTGTGTGTGTGTGTGTGTGTGTGTATGTATGCAGGCAAAGTGTAAAAAAAGGTTACACACACAAACCATTCAGTAAAACCTGCATGAAAGACTTAGCCAAGCTACAGATTTTCTGTTTTTTTCCTTAAACATCCTGTAGTGGAGGCCCATAGGATATATGTAAATGACCCCTTAAGGACATAACATTGTTTCAGTTATGTGGCGTCTAAATGCTCATGACTTTTTACTTTTTAAGTCTTTATGGGTATATTCAGGCCAATAAAGCCACCTAACCCTACTATGTCTCTCTCTCTCTCTCTCTCTCTCTCTATATATATATATATATATATATATATATATATATATATATATATATTCATACATATGGATAGATAAGATAGATAAATGGATAGATAGATAGATAGATATACAGAGATATATGGCTGTGAGGTAAACACTTTAACCATAATGCCAACCCCTAACCCTAATTAATATAGATATATATGTATATGTATCCAGATGCATTTTCAGCAACATACTGGCAGAAGTTGCTGAAGATGGCTTAGAGAGAGAAGTTAAAATGCAGTCACTGAGACTTGGTTCAAGGCTGCTAAGAGCACCCCGGCCATACAAGGCTTCAATGCTTTTCACACATTCAGACCCAAAATGAATGTGAAAGAACCAAATGTGGTGGTGTAACCATCTTCATTAAATCCAAATGCACCTCGAGAATGGTGAAAAAGGACAAATGTCTTGAGCTACTCCAAGTCCAATTAACTGTTGGTAAAATACCCTCCAACAGCATTGCTAGCTACAGGCCCCCTACCATGAACCAGGAGAAGCACGCAGCCTACTTGCATTTGCTAGAGTTGCTCCATATACAGCCAAACACTTTAGTCATGGAAGATTTCAACTATCCTTCCATTGATTGGGTGACTTACATGAGTACACACACAATCGCTTCAAGATTCCTGGACTTTGTTAATTCAAACGCTCTGGAACAGTTAGTCCACATCCCCACAAGGGGCTCAAATGTCCTGGATCTAGTGCTCACCAACATGGGGGGGGGGTCACTGCACTACCCCCAATGTATTGTCCTCCCTGGTAATGTCAGACCATAAATTTGTCTCGTTTGAAGTAAAGATCAAACCTGACACCCCAAGGGAGTAAAAAAACTGAAAAAGTTCTCCAAAGCAAACTATTGCCTGCAAAGAGATGGTATGAAAAGTTTCAAAGCCCATGCCATCATAGCCAACAATGACTTCTATGCAGAGGAATATACAAATGCCCTATATAGACACTTAAACAAATGCATTGACTCAACTATACCTAACAAGAACAAAACCAGGTCTTCCCGAAAAAACAAGCTACCCTTGTGGACTGTAAGTATAAATAAGTTGCGCAACAAAATAAAAACTCTAATATGTAAGAAAACAAGGAAACTTACTCAACAGAAGAAGAATATCCTCCACAGCTTGAACAAATAAATCAGATATCTTATTAAGTCATCTAAGGCTAGCTACAAGTCTAAATTAGCATCCCTAGTTAAAGACAGTCATAAAGCATTCTTTAACTACATCCAAGACCAAAAAGGGAATGCCCAGCTGTGTGCTGAACTTATAGTGGATGGTACCACTCTCACTGAATCTGAGGAAATTGCCAACCTGCTAGCCAACAGATTTAGCAATAATTTCATCCCCCTGTCCCCACCAGACATAGCACAAAGCATTCCTAACACCAGTCCTCTACCAACTATCTCTAAAGAACAGGTCATACAAGCACTCTCCAAGGCTGAAAACACAGCCTCTATGGAACCAGATAACATCCCTGGCTGCTTACTAAACAATCTAAAAGAAGTCCTAGCAGAAACACTCACAATCTGTTTTACCATAGCCTGAGAACTACCTTTGTCCTGGCAGAATGGAGAACAGCAACAGTAATTCCCTAGCACAAAGGTGGTCCATCAACTGACCCTGGACACTGTCGACCACTAAGCCTAACCAGCCTTATCTGCAAAGCTAGAGAAAGAATCATCATGGACCTGATCCACAAGGGTACAGGTGACCTTCAAACTCTTGACCTGACCCAGTTTGGTTTTGTCAAGAGTAGATCTTGCTTATTAAACCTGGAGGACTTCTTTGAGAATGTCACCAAAGCCCTAGACGAGGACAAACCAGTATATACCTCCTATCTTGATTTAGCCAAGGCCTTTGACACAATCCCCCATTCAGGCATCATAGAGAAACTCTCACATCTGGGGATTAACTCATACATTACTAGATGGGTCACCAACTGGCTCACCGACAGAATGCACTTGGTCAAAGTTGGGGAGTCCACCTCCACCAGTAGGCCAGTTACAAGTGGAGTACCACAAGGATCTGTGCTGGGCCCTCTACTGTTTGGAAGCTATTTCTCTGAAGTCTAGGGAAAGGTAGATGGCCTTTGGCTTACAA
This sequence comes from Protopterus annectens, assembly GCF_019279795.1. Classification (NCBI taxonomy): domain Eukaryota; kingdom Metazoa; phylum Chordata; order Ceratodontiformes; family Protopteridae; genus Protopterus; species Protopterus annectens. The sequence goes on from NC_056740.1 coordinate 289,634,359, forward strand.
AGTTTGCAGATGACTGTAAACTGGGAGCAATCATAGAGTCCCCCAATGATGTTAACATATTACAAAAAGGGCTGACACAGACAAATGATGGGTGCCAAGCTCACAGACTAAAATTTACTGAAAAAAATGCCTCATTAACCCCTTTAGCAAAGAAGTATCCCCTGCTAATTATGATACAGATAGCACCCCACTAAGCTCAATCTCAGTGGTGCGAGACTTGGGAACACAGGTTAATAGCAATCTCAACTTCGATCATCATGTGTCTGTAGTGGTAAGAAAATCATTCTACATTGTGCATCTCATAAATAAGGGCATCTCATCCAAGACCGTGGAAGTTATAGTTCTACTGTACTCGGCCCTTATCAGACCACTAAATGATTACTATGCTCCTTTCTGTATGTACCACACCTGACACCTGCAGCAACTGAAGAGAACACAGAGGTTTCTGACCTAGAGAATCCAGGGCCTCCAAAACATGACATACATGAAAAGACTGAAAGCCCTGTCACTGTACTCTGTATCATACAGGCTGCTGACAGGCAACCTGTGCCTGGCCTACAGAGCAGCCTCGGACCCTGCCCTAATGGAAATCAAATGGGATAAGAATAATTCATTCCAGGGATCTAAACCTATCCTGTGATATTAACAGAACATGCTGGAGAGACAGATATATCTCCCAGCGATTTCCAGTCCTCTGGAATAAGATCCCACTCAATGTGAAGCACAGCTCCTCAATGACCCTAATCAAGCGCAACCTTGACAACTGGATGGGTGACCATAAATTCACCCCAGGGGTGTCAACTATGTCCCTCATGGACAGCAGCAGTCAGTGCTGATCACAAAATCCCTCTGCTAACAATGACCATCTAACTATGGTCAATAAGGGTACTTGGGTTTTTACACGGTTAGGCTTGTAAAGGCCCTAGGGCCATTAACCTAGTAACCTCCTATGAACCTATGAACTTAAAAACATATTAATAGGTTCATATGTATATACTAGGCTAACAAAACCAGGGCCTTTATAAGTCTCACCATGCAACCCACCCCAATTGCATCCCTTGGTAACATGTGCATCTTACTTTCGGGGGGGGGTGCTAGGAGGGGTATGTTAATTAGGAGGGGCAAGTTATGTGAAGAGAGTCTGTTAGTTAGGGAATGTTTACTGTTGGTCTCGGTTTATAAGAGACAAGGGGGTCAGTATAGGGATAAATTTAAGATTACCCATCCAATGTTTGCTAAGGAATGATTTTAATGTTAGCCTCTCTCTATAAGAGACATGGGGCCAGCCTGGGAATGAATTTCTTATTTCCCATCCAATAATCAAGGTGGCATTTAAACAGGATTATGGTTGGACTCTACTACACATGGATGGGAAGCTCATTCCAGAGCATATGAGTCCTTTAAGTCACATATCTGTCTTGCCAGCATATTCTATTTATGTTGCAAGCAAAATTTAAATCCCTGGAGCTAGTGTTTCTGGTGCTGCTTGTTTTGTGGATGTGCAAAAGTTCCATCAGGGCTGGTTCTAAGGACACTTTATATGCCGAGCACAGATCACCTCTCAACAACCAGTAGGAGATCAAGTATAGTGACAGGGTTCTAAGGCAATCTGTATAGGGGAGTGTGTTAACACCCCGGATTCTCTTGGTGAGGAACTTCTGTTGGCATTCCAACTGTTGCATATGCCTAATCAGGTACATGCCAAAGGGAGCACTGTATTCAATGATGGGTCTGATAAAGGACAAGTACAGTGATACTATAACTTTCTTGGACTTCAATGTCATACCCTGACTTAGAAGTTAGGTTACAGAATTACTTTTTTTTATTACCTTGACTACATGTTGGTCAAAGGCCAGATTACTGTCTACCTGTGTTCCCAGATGTCTAACTACCAGGCCAGCTCTTAGGGGTATCTTATAATTGGAGTAATTTGCCTAGGTGGATATTTTCCCAAAAGGCACTATCATGCACTTCTTTGCATTGAGTTTTAATCCATGGCTTTGTCACCAGTCATTTCTCTGTGTCAGACCCTCTTGCAGGATGTTAGTGTCATGGGGGAAATTTATGGTAACTCCCAATTTGCAGTCTTCTACGAACTTGGTGAGCCAGAGACTCTTGACATTAGCCTTGACCTCCAAGAAGTAGATGCCAAACAGGAGTGGGCCCATCATGGAGCCCTGTGCTACTCCACTGGTGATCTTCTTCTTGGTGAGTTGATCTCACCAATCCTGACTCTTTGGGACCTATCTGTGAGCCAGATGGCAATTAAGTGAATTGTGTAGGGACTTATACCTAGTTCAGTGAACTTGTTCACAGTACCCGAGTGGGATATTGTGTCGAATGCCACAGTATGCACTGTTTTCCCTTCATCCATTACCTTGGTTGCCTTGCAGCACTCTCTCATATTGGTGAGAGCAAGGCCCAGTATATTTGAGCCTCTTGTTGAAATACACACTAACTGCTCAATGGCATTTCTGTTTAATAAAATCCAGGAAATGCTGTGCCTGCAAGTTAGTGGCAGTGTATATTTCACAGTCTATAGTGGGGGTAGTTAAAGTCTCCCATGAATATAGTGCTTGCTTGGAAGGAGAGTTTATCCAGTAGGTCTAGATAAGAGGTATGGGATTCTTGAGACATAGATGGTGACCTACAGCTTGCTAAAATATGTTAAGGGAGTCTATCTAAGGTGATTTGCATATAGATGAACTCCAGGGTATTCTCCTGTTTTAACAACCTTGAGGTATACTTGTTTCTAATAAAGATCAAGATACCGCCATCCTGTGTGGCTGATAGTCTAAATGTGTGGAAGCCACTGTAGCCTTGCACTGCTGGAGTACTTTCTGCAGCTTTAAACTATGTCTCAGTAATGGCACAGATATCTATATTCTCCAGAGTGAAGGGAGCTTGTAGGATGTGGGGTTTCTTGTTAAGGCTCCTAGCACTGAGCAGTAACACCTTTAAGTTCCCTTGGGATTTATTTGCTATGTCTGTAGGTTTATCACTTTAAGGCTCCATGGAAATGAATAAAATTTTAGCCGAAATCTGGAAGAGCATGGGGGACAGGTACAAGCAATCTTTGCCAAAGCAATGTGACCCTTGGCCATGTCATCCCAGGCTGACAGATACTGACACCAGAAACTAAACCAGTTGTTAAAGTCAGTCATATTTTGTTCACACTGTGGCATCATCCATGGTGATGGTAGAATGCTGCTCGATGCAAGGCACATACCAATTTGAGACCCACATTCAGACAACTCCACAATGTCACCCTTCATACAAACCCAGATCTGTATGTCTCAGGTCATTTACACCCTCATGGACTGTGATAGAATCATACTGGTACCTGTGGTATAGTGACCTGAGTGAGTGTGTAACTTGGTGCATCCTGTCTTCAGATAAGCAACTGATTGAAATCTTTTTCTTGTCCCATCTGGTAAGTGGGTCATCTGTGTGTCATACAACAGAGCCCACTATGACAAGAATCCTAGGTAAATTGGTTGCTTGCCTTATGGACTTTGTTTTTGGGGGTCCTTTGGGACTAGGCTTATATTCTTTGTTTGGTGTTGCTTTTGGTGTATGTTTTAGATATCGCTGAGGATAGGTATTATTGTTTGCAGGCTTAAGAGGTCTTTGAGGTTTGGGGAGATTGCTTTTTAGCGTCACACCATAAGGTAGTCAATGTGTGTGTGGACATTATGAGTGGTGGATGTAGAGTGTGTGTGTTCTTCACGACCCTGTTTGTATGTGAGATTTTTGCCTCCAAGGAAATTGTGTATGTATATCTCTCACATACTGTTTTATTTCTTTAAGGATTAAAAAGGTTGTTAATGAACATGAGACAATTGCTGGTACTTACGTATTATCGCAACCATGCAGACAGACCAGTGCCTGAAACTCTTCAAAGTGCTAATCATAGTCCTTAGTACTGGCCAAAAAGTTTGCATTACTTTCAGAAACAAGAACAATTGAAGAAATCCTCTTCCTGTTTTGCGTGCATTAAGGATGCACGCTTCAGTTATCATGGCTGGTTTCATAGTGTCGGTAGGAATATTTTCATGGTGTACAAGGAATATTTACTAGAAGGAAAACACAGAGGTGGGCAGTTTGCTTTTGGTAAACATTTTATTTGTAACCTAGGTTTTAACCAATGTACAAAGAACCACTGCATTGTTAATGATTATACATTATGAGGGTGGATAAGGTTGACATCTGATTCCATGGTCGATTTTAGTACAGAAAGTTGGGAGTAGTGCTTTTTTGGCTTTGTGAAGGGGGCGTATTCCGAAAAACCTAGATTGTAGTACACCGATGATTGATATTATTACTGCTGTAATGATGTGCATTGTACACTGTGTGGTTTTGTGTTAGTATGTAGTGGGAAATTTTCTGCAATTGCAGTCAGTTTTGATTGAAAGCAGTCTTTTTTCTGGGCAGGCTGGGTTTTCACGGCAGATGTTTTCTAGTCAATATTACTCCAACAAGCGACGTGCAGTCCCTCCAAGTATGTTTTCTACATTTTTTTATCATCACTACAAAAAAGACAATGTTGTGCTGTAAGGACACACCTTATACTGCATTTCTCCATCATTAATTACAATATTTCAAGATTGTTAAGCAAATGGTTTGGCCATTGAAAATCTGGTTGCGATATCTGAAGTACCCAATTGCTAAGTTCTCTCAGGATGTCCATATCTACCAAGCTGGCTATGGAGAGATTTGGAAATTGCATATCCATGTTGTTCGGGCCTGTATTAGGGTGGGCTATTAGGGTTTAATGACTGGGTTATATAGAGATCTTCTATAGTAATCCTGCCCAGCATCCACGTAACACCACATTTGCTTTCACCTTCAAACCTGAGCCCACATCATATATAAAACTACGCTTAAACAAACTCAAATTATGCAGTAGTTCAGCTGAAGACCTTCCAAGTGACTTCCTTAAAATAACAGCCAATAGCATTGCCTATTCTGTCTCTATCTTTATAAATCGCTCACTCCAGGAATCCCACATTTCCTGTCTCTGGATAAAGTCATACATTATCCCACTGAACAAACAAGGAAATTTAACAGACATTACTAATTTTAGACCAATAGCAATCTTATCCTTCTCCAAAATACTTGAAAAATATATTCAAAAACGATTACTAAACTATCTCCAGCAAGAACTCGTACCCTGTAAGTCACATGTCTTCTGTCCTTCCTGTAGTACTAACACCACACTTCTAACCTTTATAGATACAGTCAATAAAGCTAGCGATAATGACAAACTAATCTCCTCCTTATTTCTAGACTTGTCTAAAGTCTTTGACACAGTTTGTCACAGCAAACTTCTATTTCAAATGTCCTCATTATGTCTCTCCCAGCCTACCCTTCTGTGGTTTAAAACCTACCTATCCAAGAGGTATCAGTCAGTAAAATGGCATTCCACTTTCTCTCCATACCTCCCAGTCACCACTGGTGTACCACAAGGTTCTATCCTTGGTCCCCTCCTCTGTAACATTCTCACCAACACCCTCCACACATACACACAACCGGCCTCCCTATTAGAGTATGCAGATGACTGCACACTTATCTGCACACTGACAAAATGGCACACCTCCAAAACATTAACCAGGAAGCTTCAACAACCATTGAAACATGGCTTTGTAACTCGCAACTCATGCTCATCCCTAAAAAAAGTAAACTGCTATTTTTTCCGCAAATCCATCTCTCATGAGCAAAAACAAAATTTAAAGTCCTCTCTCTTAATTATATAACCATTGAAATAACTTCTCATAACAAGTTATTAGGGATGATAGTGGATAATAATCTTAAATTCAACCTGCATATAAAAAATTGCATAAGAAAAACTTATCAAAAACTAGGGATGCTTTGCAGAGCCAAAAATTTTCTCACCAATGCAGCTAAAACTGCACTTGCCACTACTTATCTCCTCCCCACATTTCTTTACGGTACTCCCATTCTTAGTAACCTCCAGGCATCACAAAAATCAAAATGTGAAAAATGCAATAACAAAGTTACTAAATTTGCAGCAAATGCCCCTCCCAGAACCCACTACTGTACGGCACTAAAAAGCCTAAATTGGTTAGAACTACCCTATCAACTAGGTAACTGTGTCATACAACAGAGCCCACTATGACAAGAATCCTAGGTAAATTGGTTGCTTGCCTTATGGACTTTGTTTTTGGGGGTCCTTTGGGACTAGGCTTATATTCTTTGTTTGGTGTTGCTTTTGGTGTATGTTTTAGATATCGCTGAGGATAGGTATTATTGTTTGCAGGCTTAAGAGGTCTTTGAGGTTTGGGGAGATTGCTTTTTAGCGTCACACCATAAGGTAGTCAATGTGTGTGTGGACATTATGAGTGGTGGATGTAGAGTGTGTGTGTTCTTCACGACCCTGTTTGTATGTGAGATTTTTGCCTCCAAGGAAATTGTGTATGTATATCTCTCACATACTGTTTTATTTCTTTAAGGATTAAAAAGGTTGTTAATGAATATGAGACAATTGCTGGTACTTACGTATTATTGCAACCATGCAGACAGACCAGTGCCTGAAACTCTTCAAAGTGCTAATCATAGTCCTTAGTACTGGCCAAAAAGTTTGCATTACTTTCAGAAACAAGAACAATTGAAGAAATCCTCTTCCTGTTTTGCGTGCATTAAGGATGCACGCTTCAGTTATCATGGCTGGTTTCATAGTGTCGGTAGGAATATTTTCATGGTGTACAAGGAATATTTACTAGAAGGAAAACACAGAGGTGGGCAGTTTGCTTTTGGTAAACATTTTATTTGTAACCTAGGTTTTAACCAATGTACAAAGAACCACTGCATTGTTAATGATTATACATTATGAGGGTGGATAAGGTTGACATCTGATTCCATGGTCGATTTTAGTACAGAAAGTTGGGAGTAGTGCTTTTTTGGCTTTGTGAAGGGGGCGTATTCCGAAAAACCTAGATTGTAGTACACCGATGATTGATATTATTACTGCTGTAATGATGTGCATTGTACACTGTGTGGTTTTGTGTTAGTATGTAGTGGGAAATTTTCTGCAATTGCAGTCAGTTTTGATTGAAAGCAGTCTTTTTTCTGGGCAGGCTGGGTTTTCACGGCAGATGTTTTCTAGTCAATATTATTCCAACAAGCGACGTGCAGTCCCTCCAAGTATGTTTTCTACATTTTTTTATCATCACTACAAAAAAGACAATGTTGTGCTGTAAGGACACACCTTATACTGCATTTCTCCATCATTAATTACAATATTTCAAGATTGTTAAGCAAATGGTTTGGCCATTGAAAATCTGGTTGCGATAATACGGAAGTACCCAATTGCTAAGTTCTCTCAGGATGTCCATATCTACCAAGCTGGCTATGGAGAGATTTGGAAATTGCATATCCATGTTGTTCGGGCCTGTATTAGGGTGGGCTATTAGGGTTTAATGACTGGGTTATATAGAGATCTTCTATAGTAATCCTGCCCAGCATCCACGTAACACCACATTTGCTTTCACCTTCAAACCTGAGCCCACATCATATATAAAACTACTCTTAAACAAACTCAAATTATGCAGTAGTTCAGCTGAAGACCTTCCAAGTGACTTCCTTAAAATAACAGCCAATAGCATTGCCTATTCTGTCTCTATCTTTATAAATCACTCACTCCAGGAATCCCACATTTCCTGTCTCTGGATAAAGTCATACATTATCCCACTGAACAAACAAGGAAATTTAACAGACATTACTAATTTTAGACCAATAGCAATCTTATCCTTCTCCAAAATACTTGAAAAATATATTCAAAAATGATTACTAAACTATCTCCAGCAAGAACTCGTACCCTGTAAGTCACATGTCTTCTGTCCTTCCTGTAGTACTAACACCACACTTCTAACCTTTATAGATACAGTCAATAAAGCTAGCGATAATGACAAACTAATCTCCTCCTTATTTCTAGACTTGTCTAAAGTCTTTGACACAGTTTGTCACAGCAAACTTCTATTTCAAATGTCCTCATTATGTCTCTCCCAGCCTACCCTTCTGTGGTTTAAAACCTACCTATCCAAGAGGTATCAGTCAGTAAAATGGCATTCCACTTTCTCTCCATACCTCCCAGTCACCACTGGTGTACCACAAGGTTCTATCCTTGGTCCCCTCCTCTGTAACATTCTCACCAACACCCTCCACACATACACACAACCGGCCTCCCTATTAGAGTATGCAGATGACTGCACACTTATCTGCACACTGACAAAATGGCACACCTCCAAAACATTAACCAGGAAGCTTCAACAACCATTGAAACATGGATTTGTAACTCGCAACTCATGCTCATCCCTAAAAAAAGTAAACTGCTATTTTTTCCGCAAATCCATCTCTCATGAGCAAAAACAAAATTTAAAGTCCTCTCTCTTAATTATATAACCATTGAAATAACTTCTCATAACAAGTTATTAGGGATGATAGTGGATAATAATCTTAAATTCAACCTGCATATAAAAAATTGCATAAGAAAAACTTATCAAAAACTAGGGATGCTTTGCAGAGCCAAAAATTTTCTCACCAATGCAGCTAAAACTACACTTGCCACTACTTATCTCCTCCCCACATTTCTTTACGGTACTCCCATTCTTAGTAACCTCCAGGCATCACAAAAATCAAAATGTGAAAAATGCAATAACAAAGTTACTAAATTTGCAGCAAATGCCCCTTCCAGAACCCACTACTGTACGGCACTAAAAAGCCTAAATTGGTTAGAACTACCCTATCAACTAACATTTGCACAGCTTCTTACCACCTATAAAATTATCCAACATCCATCTGCTTGTCCAGCACTGAATAACATTCTACATAACTATGCTCCCATTTGGTCATTACAATCCAATGACCAAATTCTTCTGTCTGTCCACAAATTTATCATGGACACTGTTTATACTCATACCATGTTGCTAAGGCTTGAATATCTTACCTGTATCCATCAGATCAATACCCTACCTCCCATCCTTCAAAACCATTTTGAGAGACATCCTATCCAAAAGATGGCTCTCTTCTTGCTCAACCCCAGGATAAAATGTAGCCCTAAATGTGAACAAGTACCTATTCATATTTTACACTTCCGTACTATCCCTTCTTCACTCACTTCCTTACTTCCATCAATTTCTCTCTCCTGGCTTTCTCTTTAAATGTATTAAAACCATAAACTTGCTTTTCTCTTACTTAAAATTGCAATTACTGTTCGTGAATGGGCGTGCCTTCATTGAAGGTTGTGCGTCAGGGCTGGTAACTCGGCACGTAAAAATCCACTACCAAACATTAGCGGACTGGAGTTCCGCTGTGGCACCTCTAACTGGGATAAGCCGAAAGACACAACAACTGTTTGTATTATAACAACTTACGTTTAATTTCTCTATAAACTGGCTAAGATTTCTCTAAATATTAAATAATCATCATATAACTTGTATCTGTTCTTAAACAGTTCATAGGCTGGTATTACGTTATTGGCCTTAGGGCCTATACAAGCCTAGCCATAACAATTCCCTGGCTATTTCTTCCCACAGTATATACTTCCCTGGACCCCTGTCTATCTGACTGACTGACGTGATCCCTGGGGTGAATTTCCTATCTCCCATCCAATCATCAAGGTTCCTTTTGAAGAGGGCCAAAGAGGCGCTCTGCTTGATATGCATGGGCAGTCTACTCCACAGTCTGGGGAGTCTCTGGGTCAGGAACCTATTCCTCCAGCATGTTTTGTTCATTGTGATGACAAGGTTTAGATCCCTGAAATGTGTGTCTCTGAGGGATTTGGATTTCTTTAAGTGTAGCATGTCAGACAGCTCTGGGTTTGACATGGCCTTGTATGTTAAGCAGAGATCGCCTCTGAGTAGACGATATGTGATAGAGTATAGGTGGAGTTCATAGGTTCATAGGTGTTTACTAGGCTAACAACCACAAGGGTCTTTTTAAGCCTAGCCATGCATCCCAAATCTCTGACAAGTTCTGATACCTTGATAATTGTAAGCATGGGCCTGGGACAGTGGTGGCTGGTGACTTCAAATTAAAGGGAGGCTGCAGGAGACAGTGGAATGGGTGGGGCCAATGGGAAGGGATGTGGCCAAATAGAAAGGGGTGGGGCTATGGTCAAAACCACAATAACTGGAACTTTAATTAAATACGCTGCCCTGGGTGCCAAACTGTCATTACAAGAGTCCAATCAAGACAAAATGAGGTGTAGAAGAAAAAAAATATTTCAATGCATTGGCAACATGACAGCTTACTTAATATCTAGATGGAAATGCAAAGGTTGTCAGGCAAACTTTTTAAATGCATTACTGGAATGCCAGTCAAAATCAACTATAAAAAAACAATCAGCACTCAGCTCAAACCACTTCTCCTTGCACTGCAGTTCTAATTATAATTTATATTCAGCTTTATAAAATTAGCAATTAACATACTGAAAGTAGCAATCTCTGTGATACTGATTACCCCCACTTGTAAAAATGTTTCTTATCCAAAAAAGACCTGCTGCCTGACAACAACTATCTACTTTTTTCATGGGGAAGACATGATCAAAGTAAAAAATGAACAGCAAACAAGAAACAAGCTCACGATAAATTGCTTAAAGGATTACTGCACAAGTTATGGACCACACATGATAAATTGGCAGTTTAGTTTTTGGGTAAAGTCTGCAAATATGACTGTAAGTCTCCAACAAATGTAATGAGCTTTTGAAAATACTGTAATCCTGTCCTTTATTACAAATACTGTCATATGCATTTCAATACCTAAGGCTAATACGTTATATAGTTATGTAAATATTCTCTGCATGGCAACAACAAAAAGGCTTTCAATGTTGGTAATTATTTAACAGTATGCTTATTAAAGCTTACTTGCATCTTACAATTTCCGACAAGCTTACCTGATGGTCATTAAAGCATTGCTATTTAAACACAGAGCAACAGGGCACTGCAACAGCATGAATTTTCTGAGTAATAAGAAGCATAAATCAACAGCATAAAAATATGACCGAAAACCAGAACATTCTGCAAAATCAAGGACAGATGAAAAGCCATTGTCGTACATGTGTATACCTTGGATGGGGGAATACTCTGCACACTTACACTGCATAACTGTTCCTTGCCTTCCTTGGGCACATCCAGAGACACTACATGAGGGAGTGGGGTGCAACAAGTCTGTCACAATTTGAAATGTCTCTAGCTGATGGTGATGGCTCTGACACTCATACCTCTCAACCTCAGATCAAGAAATCTGGACAAAGCCAATCATAGAAGTGGGACACAGGCCCAAAAATAAGGACAATTTGTAAATATTGCTCTTATAAACTTAGATAATAGAATAGTTGTAGGTCTTGCATTAGTATGAATTTTCTGAAGGGTATGAAATCTGAAACTCAAATGTCTGCCATTATTTTCTAACTTCAATCTTTAATGATTTGCCACTATTTTGCCAGAAAACCACAATTGTATGAAAAACGGACCAAAAATGAGATGCAAAAATATAAAATTTCCACAGAATACAGCTGGGAACCTGTCGAAGAAGGGACACCTTTTTAATATTAGTACTGTTAACTTGAGCAGCTGACAAAAATAAGAGAATCTACATGCATTTCTGAAATAAAAGTAATCTATAACTCTGATCATTACAGTTATTTATAACTGTAAACCCTCCACGTTTTCTTCCAAAATTGCAATTTTGCGGAGGGATTATTAGGGGGAGAGCAACATTTTGAGCCAAAATTGGGGACAGTTGAGAGGTTTGAATGTTGCTAAATCTATAAAGCGATTTATTTGCATGTACCTCTCAACCTCTTAATGCAGAAAATCTGGACAAGGCCAAATATACTGGGGGAAAATACAAACAGTACTAAAAATTGCTCTTGTATAAACTTAAGACAGTTGATAGAATAACAGGTCTTGCTTTAGCATGCATTTTTCTGAAGGTTATGACATCTGAAATTCAATGTCTGTCATTATTTAGTGACTTCATTCCTAAATGATTTGCCAGAAAACCACAAATTTTATTTAGATGGTCAGCATACGGCATCTGCATTAGGCCTGTGATCCTTTTAGTGAGGTATTTCTGTGGCCTTTCCAGTTATTGCAGATGCTTTGAGAAGTACATACCAAATGGGGCATTGTATTCTATAATGGGTCTAATGAGGGATGAGTACAGTGGGACAATGACCTTCTTTTTTCTGGATGAAAAGCCCTTAGTGATGAGGTGTGCCACATAGAAGGATTTCCTAACTGTTGTGGCAATGTGGTTATCGAAGGTGAGACCACTGTCCACCTGTGTCCCTAAGTCTCTTATCACACTTTCGGTGTTTAGTGTACTGCCACCTATGTGGTAATTCACGGGTACATGTTTTTTTCCCAAAGGGGATAACTATACATTTCTTGGCATTGAGCTTGAGCCCATGGCTCTGGCACCAAGCATGTGTTTCTGTAAGGCCCTTTTGTAGAATATCCACATCATTTGGGGATCCAATAATGGCTCCCAGTTTGCAGTCATCTGTGAACTTTGTTAGCCAGAGTCCCTTAGTGTTGGCCTGTACTTCAGAGAAGTAGATGCCAAACAAGAGTGTCCCCAGGACTGAACCCTGAGTTACTCCACTTGTCACTTGTCTAGAGCTGGATTTGGAGTCAGCTACTTTTATAGTGTGGGTTCTGTCAGTAAGCCAGTTGGCAACCCATCGAGTGACGTAGGGATTAATGTCCAGATTAGTAAGTTTATCTATGATTCCAGAATAGGGGATGGTGTCAAAGGCCTTGGCAAGGTCCAGATAGGATGTGTGGACCACCTTACCCTTGTCCACGGCTCTGGAGACTGATTCGAAGAAGTCAGTCAGGTTCAGGAGACAAGATTGGCCCTTCACAAACCCAAACTGCATGGGGTCCAGTGTTTGAAGGTTGCCAATGTCTTTGTTCCATGATAATACGTTCCATGGCCTTGCAGATCAGGCTCATCAGACTGATGGGGCAGTAGTTCTCGGGATCCGAGGTGGATCCCCCCTTGTGGAATGGGATAACTGTAGCTGTGCGCCACTCAGTGGGCACGAAGCCTGAGGTGAGGCTATGATTAAACATGACACTCAGGTGTGGTGACAGTTCATTTTGTAGTTCATGTAGTACACAGCCTGGGATGTCGTCTGGTCCCATAGATGCTGTATTCTTAACTTTGGAGAGTGCGTTTTTTACCTGTGTGGCTGTTATTACCAGAATTTGGCAATTCTTTGGTGTTGAGATGGGCCCTTTAGGGTTTCATTTGGTATAATTATTTAAACTGTAGATTTTTTTTTGCATTATTTTTGAAGATTGCAAAATTATTGTTCTTAAAATGTTTTGTAATACTTTGGAGCTTTTCTCCCCAGACCTCAGTTGAAAATAGGCTTCTAACCAGTCAGAATTTTCTGATAATCAGATGTCAATAAATAAATAAATACATAGAGTGTTCTCTAGGGTTAGGGACTAGAGTTGAGTTGTGTTAGGATAGTGAATTAGATGCATAGTGTTAGGCTACGGTATAAGTGCTATCTGACATGCAAGTTAGCTGAGCAGATCTTGACTTTGTGCAATACATCACTAAACTGCCAGTTGGTTAACTTCTGTTTTGTCCAACTCAAATAGACCAGGCCACCACCTTCTGCCACTAGATAGAATATCCCATCCCTTTTAATGTAAAACGCGCAAAAAAGATTGCTTGTGAGTGCATGCTACCACTAAACATCTTTAACAAACTCACTAGACAAGGAGATTTAAAGTCAATCAGACCAACAGCAAACATTTTCAGCAAATACAGATAAATGCAGAAATTAAACAAGATATCAGTAGTCAATCAGAAAAAAATAGGTTCTGGAAGTGAGATTTTTAAATACATGTAATTAGTTTGTGCCTAGATGGGTCTGTGAGGTAAGCACCTTAACTATTATATCAACTCCCAGCACAGCTATTTAGCTGCACATGGTTAACTAAACTTGGATGTTAAACTAAAAAGTAAAATTCTAATCCAGGTAAAGAATACAAACCATGAGGAAAAGCTAAAGAAAATAAAGTACCACACAGCAAAAGAGACATGTATCATCACATAAGGAAAATCCTATGGATTAAAATGAAATCTCTATTGTTCTAAGGGAATTGAAGCAAGAAATACTGATCAGAATACATTAATGCTACTTAAGAAGTGAAACCTGTAAAAGAAGAACATGTAACATTAGGTATTAGCCAAAGATGAATATAAAGCAAAGAAACAGCTATTCACTCATCTATGAAAGTTGCAGAAGTATAGTGAAACACAGCAGAATGACTCATTACTACCTATAAAGTTTCAGATAGCTAATGACCAAAACGCAGAGTAGATTCAAATAATCTGAGGTGCAAGATTATTTACAAATTGTAGATCGTCATTCAAGTTACTTTGCATGTGCATTACTATGGTACTAATACTATAAATGCTACATTAAAAACTGACATTTGCAGGCCAATGTATCCAGAATTAATTTCAGACAAAAGTTCATAGCCTTCATTACAGATTATTGCAAGTTTACAAAAGCTTGGAATATTAAACGCAGGACTTCTGAGTAGATACTTTTAAACAGGACTTGGTGGCCATAGTCAAGTGATAAGAGATTAATTGCACAAAGCAAGGAAAAAAGAAAAGATACATAAATGCCCTAGGGCAGATAGCCTAGTATGAACCTATGAACCTATATGTAATGTAGCCTTTCCAGACCTGGCACACAACTGGATGGATTAACAGTGAGTCTAGTGTAATTCTTGATGGACATAATACTTAAAATAACCAGTGATGCCCAGATTATAAAAGCCAGTGATGGCATATAAGTGTATGCAAAATGAATAGCTAATAAATAATAAAAAAGCTAAGAAAAAGAAAAGACAAAAGGAAATAGTACCTCAAAAGAGCCACATAGTGACTATCAAAGCTGTAACCAGCATGGCTAGTTAGCAAGCAGCAAGGCAATTAAGGACTGTAGTGAGGGTAAAAAATTATAATAGCTAACTTTATATATCCTTAAAAACAAAGTAGGTTAGAGTTAATGTAGTAACTGCAGATTCCATAGCAAGTGGCCTGAGGGCAGACAGGCAGACAGAAGAGTTCCAGATAATTATATTACATTTGCATGATGACAGAAGGATATGATAAGCTGTCTAGTCCCAATTTTAAGTGCATCCACAACCCAATCCCCACCTTACCCTACACTTTTTTTCTATGTGACTCATGGCTCCTGAATGGCTTTGTAGATTCCATCGTCATCACTTATTCCAGTAGTCCATTCCAGACGTACACAACCTTCTCTGTGAAAAAACATATTTTTGAAGGTTCAGGAAGTAGATAGCCCTCACTGTCTGCTGTCTATGCTCTATCATTTCCCCTCTGACCCTCTTGTTCAGAATGCCCCCCTCACAACTCTCAGAAATAATCCTGTACATAAATGCCATGTCCCTGTTGTCTGGTCTAATCTCAGGTGAAAAGACCGGTAGTGCCACTAGCCTCTAGCAATACCACTCCCATACATCCCATTACTGCATCTGGTAGCTGCCCCCCAAATGGGGGAGTTTGAAAAATAAGGAGAGAGCTGGAATTTAGATGCAGGTCCTTCAGAAGAATAACAACATCCATACAGAATGTTACATTCATGAAGTAGCAGAAAGTATTTTAAGAATAAGCCAACATGAGAATGTGGATAGAAGATTTCATTGATATGGATAACTGACAGTATAGGTGTAGAAGACAGGTGGGGGGGGGCTGGAATTTGCTAGAGAAAATTACAAAAATAACCAAAGTATTGGGAGCAAATAATTAAAAGGGTTAGGGTAGTGGAGTGAGATAGGTCCAGATGGGGAGTTTGGACTCCAGGTTGAAGGCTGCTTTCCCTACCAAGGACTGATGGCATGATTTGGACTAAGGGAGAGATGGGGGAATGCTGCATGGCAGACCAGTTCTGGTGGAGTTTTTGATTGTGTCTAGGAATTATTAGTGGGAATCTGTCAGGGTAGGCTGGAAATGACTGGCAGGAGAAATTGAGAATTGAGGAGGCAGTTTGCAGAAGAACAGTGGAGGGGGCATCTATGTTGCACCTAGGTGGAATCTTTGGCGAAAGGAAGGAGCAAATTACATAGAAACATATGGAATTGTGGGAACAGTGCATGCTGAGTAGTGTTAGAAGGAGAACTGGGATTTGGCAGGGCAGAAAGTGAGCAGTTTATCTGGTGTTGGAATGTATGAAGGCTGCTGAAGGGAAGGCATATATGTGTAATGCATGAAAATGGTGAGAAATGTTATTATGATCTGTTTTCTTTTCTATTGATTTATATGCGCATACTTCGTTGATTGGAACATGGAGATTTAATAAAGGTGTTTTGACAAAAAATAAACAAGGAAGAGTGGACAATCTTGAAAGTGGCAGAAGTAGTTCAAAGTCAGGAAAAGCATGTTTGTTAGAGGAACTCAGCATAATATATTCTGAGATCGTTTTCACAGGTTGTATAGGATCAATGGCCCATGGCCCTTCCCAGTATGCAGAAAGGTGCGGCAGATCCCCTTGAAATTTTAACGTAGCATAAAATGTTCATTTGCATTACTTCTGTGTTATATATGGCAGCATTTACAAAGCTGATTGCTGAAGTTGTGAGGTAATTGGCATGCAATGTCTCCTAGCTAGTTAGCCACTTGTGAGTGCGTCTTGTGTAGCAGAAAATCTAGACTGCAGGCTTATGATGCTGCACAGTTAGTGGCAGTAGGAAAGGAGCTTCACCTCTTTTATAGGTAGGTGTCAACCTGCTCCCTAATATCTAGTCCTTTAAATCTTTCAGATACAGAAAAATAAGAAAGGCACTGAGAAAGTTTAGGAAACTGCTGACCATTTCGTTTAAGAGTTTTACATTAAGCATTGGTATTTACAGTTTAAGTCTTTTCAATGATGTTTTGTTTTCTTGTGCAAATGGTGATGAGGAGTAGAAAATTAAACTGTCAGGATTAGTTTTGTGTTTTTGTTTAGTACATAAACAAAAAAGTGTATATCATTTGAGAATCATGCAGCCCTGAAATTATATAACTTCTTTTACTTGCAGTGGGTGTTTCTGAAGATGCAGAGTTTAAGTTAAAGCAAATTTTCTATCCAGTGTATTCCCAAGTCAAAATTAGTGAGAGGACTGAACTAAATATTATAGCTTCCTGATATTTTTATCATATTGTTGCTCCTTAGGGTAGAACAATTTGCAGGAAACCAGAAACTGCTAGGACAACCTTAATTTGTTTGGCAGGCAATTTTATTGTGGTTATCATGCTACTGCCCCACTGGTGAGGGCAAAAGGATCTATTCTCTGCCAGGTCTTCTCTTTTACTATGTTTTGGCACTGCATAACACTACATGCATGATAATTGTACAACAGAAGATCAGTGGAAAATAGTATCTGTGATTTGTGCACCAAATATCAATGTTTTCTGTGCCATGAAGTTATTTTGAATAAGCTACTTTTAAAGCTGGCCTACATCAAACAAGGGCATTGTCTAGTAACTTTATGGGATATAGCAAATTCGGGAACATCTGCAAGCAGAAGATTATGCAAAGCTAAATTAAAACATTGCATAAGTCAGTTAATAAAGAGCAAAAGGGTGACCTTTTAGCAAGTACCACTTCTTATCTACTTTGGCCAATTTGTTTTCAGAATGATAAAAGTGAAAGTATATTACTCAGTAACCTGACCGTTTGTGGCAGCCTGATCTCTATGCATTACTTTATTATGGTCATTACTCACTATGAACCAGCTAGGTGCTAAATAGCACTGGTACATACAAAGAAGATTCAGTCTGAGAAAAAAACGGGGCTTGTTCTCCATATACTGTATGTTATCGCTTATTTAAGTTGCTGCATCTGGTCCCACAAGAAATAACAGGTGCTAAAGTGTTTTTGTCTGCATATCCTTCTTGACAGAGTATGCTTTGCCTTTGAGAAGCCAGGGGCGTCTTTTTAAATTAAATATAGCACATTATCTCCCTCCACCTCACATGCATGTAGCTTTACCTGTAAAACCTTTATTACAGGTAAGCCAGAGGGATTACTTAACAACATATTTGTGCTTACACTAGAGTGCTCCTCCTCTTTAAAAATTTACTTCAACTTCTGTTGTGATTTAACTGATATTTAATTGATACCTATTAGTCCCCAGAATGGTAGGGAATCATCATGTCACATGGCAAGTTTGGAATTGCTACAGCTATTACTATATGATAAATACAGTGACTTTTTTAAATCTTCTTTGAAGGCAAGTAAGACAAGACACCAGAATATTTTTTTCTCGTAATGAAGAATTCTGGTGATGGCGCATTCTGGAACAAGCCTTTTTAATGATGTGAGACTCATTGTATTACCTTCATGTTTAACAAGTATCTCATCAATATTATAGCATCTTGACAAAAATGGGGTATGAAATATAGGTTTTATGTTCAATATGATGGAATTCTTTCAGATAGCCTAATGAAAAGGTTTGCACAACACACTGGTATGTATAAATAATATATCCCATACTGCTGAATAGTACTGAAGACTGAATCACAGACTTATTTGGGTAGAGGTGAGGTAGGGGTCAGCAACATCTTTACTAGAATCATCCTGTGTTTTCAGGAGTGGAAATGGATGCAGACTGTCTATTTATCAATTACTTTTGAAAGGGTTTGGTTTCTGTTAAAAAGTATTTTAACTGGGCAAAATTACTTGAGAACTGGAAGGCTGGGTGGTAGAAAATAAATTCTTGCATGCTGATTTTATTTTGCCCTTCATTTCTTTGTTTCCAAAAAAAAATGTTATCAGTCAGTTTATCAAACAGTGTATCTTAAAAATTGGTTTATCTAATAAATGGGCTTCTGCATCATCATCATCATCATCATCATCATCATCATCATCATCATCATCAGAGTATTATTCAGTTCTTAAACACATACATTTTAACAGAACCTCTGTGGTAGAAACCCTGGGTGATACATCTGCTGCATTTCAGGTACAATCAAAGTATACAGGTATGTTCTGTATACACTCCTGTATTTGGTTCACTATGGAAAACTAATATTTACCTTCATTTACTAAATAATGAAGGATCCTGTGGCTACATTATCGGAAGTGCATATCTTTTTGTTATACCTCTCCCAAAAAAGCAAGAACTGTCTTTCTTCATTGTGAAGAGGAAGAAAATGAGACTGCTGCTGGATATGCTTTCTGATTATTATACAGATCAGGTATGTCAGTAGATGCCCTACATATTGTATCAGCCCTTATTGGGACAAGTGTCTCAGTGTCAGCTTTACATGGATATACCACTTTGTCTGTCTCAGATGCATAATCTCCAAATATTTCATTCAAGTGGAAGGATGATACCCAGAAGGTTAGCCAAAATACTCTACCTTAGAATTAATTGGCTTTATAAAAATAATATCCTCTGGAGGAGATCCTGAAGACAGAATAACATGCCTTCATTATTTAAAACTGGTTGCAAAGAAAAAAAATATTTTTGGAAAGTCAGAGGATGCCTGAGGAGTGGAGAAAAAGTGTTTTGGTACCTATCTTTAAGAATAATGGTGATGTGCAGAGCTGCAGTAATTACAGAGGGATAAAATTGATCAGTCACAGCTTGAAGTTATGGGAAAGAGTAGTAGAAGCTAGGTTAAGAAGGGAGGTGATGATTAGTGATCAGCAGTATGGTTTCATGCCAGGAAAGAGCACTACACATGCAATGTTTGCTCTGAGAGTGTTATTGGAGAAATACAGAGAAGGTCAGAAGGAGTTGCATTGTGTCTTTGTAGACTTGGAGAAAGCATATGACAGGGTGCCTAGAGAAGAGTTGTGGTATTGTATGAGGAAGTCGGGAGTGGCAGAGAAGTATGTAAGAGTGGTACAGGATATGTACGAGGGTAGTGTGACAGTGGTGAGGACTGCAGTGGGAGTGACAGATCCGTTTAAAGTGGAGGTGGGATTACATCAAGGATCAGCTCTGAGTCCTTTCTTATTTGCAGTGGTGATGGACAGGTTGACAGATAAGATCAGACAGGAGGCCCCGTGGACTATGATGTTTGCAGATGACATTGTGATCTGTAGTGAGAGTAGGAATCAGGTTGAGGAGACTCTGTAGAGGTGGAGATATGCTCTAGAGAGCAGAGGAATGAAGGTCAGTAGGGCTAAGACAGAATATATGTGTGTAAATGAGAGGGAGGGTAGAGGAATGGTGAGGATGCAGGGAGTAGAGTTGGTAAAGGTGGACGAGTTTAAGTACTTAGGATCAACAGTTCAGAGTAATGGTGAATGTGGAAGAGAGGTGAAGAAGAGAGTACAGGCAGGGTGGAATGGGTGGAGAAGAGTGTCAGGAGTGATTTGTGATAGACGGGTAGCAGTAAGAGTGAAAGAGAAGGTCTACAAGAGGGTAGTGAGACCAGCTATGTTATATGGGTTGGAGACAGTGGCATTGACAAAAAGGCAGGAGTCAGAGCTGGATGTGGCAGAGTTAAAGATGTTAAGATTTGCACTCGGTGTGACTAGGATGGATAGGATTAGGAATCAGTATATTAGAGGGTCAGCTCATGTTGGACAGTTTGGAGACAAACAAGAGAGACTAGATTACGTTGGTTTGGACATGTTGAGGGATGATGGGTATATTGGGAAAAAGCTGCCAGGTAAGAGGAAAAGAGGAAGGCCTAAGATAAGGTTTATGGACGTGGTGAGAGAGGACATGCAGGCGGTTGGTGTGACAGAGCAAGATGCAGAGGATAGGAAGAAATGGAAAGAGATTATCCACTGTGGCGACCCCTAACGGGAAAAGCCGAAAGATGATGATGATGATGATGATGATATAAAAATCTTATTTTTCCTTGGAATACAGAGATGAAAGTAACCTTTTTCTCTTCTTTTTAACCATCAGATATTTTCAAATGTACTGGTGAGGGTTTCCACATTTCAGCTTTTGACATGATGAAGCGCTGTCAGTCACTGAATTAATCTCCTCCCTTTTTCTGACATCAGTCCTGACTTTCTTGCAATCCCACCCACATTATTAAGTTACTTTAAAAAGGTGTGCAAAGCTCTATTCCAGTCCTGTTTTTGTTCCGTCTGGAATAAGAGACAATTGTTCGGGTTCCCAGCTTCACACAGTTCTTCCTACAGCTTAGCAGTTTGTTTCGGCATTGCTTAAGGTAAATGTTAATGTATACAGTTATTTCTTTTTTTCTGTATTTTCTTTGTTTTAACTGCTAGTACCTGATTGCAAAATTGCACTAACAGTTTCTCTCCAACCTTGCAGTATGCCAGCTCTAATTAATTTTTCTGCAGGGAGTACACAGCATTTTATAAGTTGTTACTATATATGTCTTGAGGTCACGTACTAAAAATAAATCTCTCTTACTATAACCTTTCTAGGGACAGCTAACATTACAGTTACTGTAAATCATTGTGTACGCATTGTTTCTTCTTGATACTGTACTGGAAAATGGGATAGCATGCATGTTGAATGAAGCATGGTTTATTGAACAGTAAAGTGTCCCCTTTATTACACTAATGTTTTTATTTCTCAGTGTTAATGTTATTACATGCAGATTTTGTATATTTAGTAGTGCACTTTATATTTGTTCCTTGCAGGTTCATAACATAGCACTCTTTTTCTTACTGGTAGTTACCCTTATTTTTCATGTATTCAGACACTGCGGTATGCAGGAACATGCATACAACTGATTGCCTTTTTATAATGTTTTGCAATTGCTCATTTCTCCAGAGAAGCACTTTAAGAATGAACAGGGCTGTAGCAAAGAAACTTTTATGCTAAGTCTTAACGACCGTACTTCACGCTCATGGAGTGCATGCTGACCTGGCTAAAGTTTGATTATGGCACATTCAAAGTCTTAAAGCTGATTACCCTCATTCCTCCCTTTTATGATGCCAATGAGCTAATCAGACAAACAGGGATCTTTTACTTTCAGTGATTCTGTTTTACAAGTATGATTCCTGTTTGTCACACAGAAATGCAAAGCAAGTCATAGCAAATGCAGTCGGGTACAGTCTGCATGCCTAAAATGGGGGATTCTAGCATAATACTGAAGGTAAGGGTAGGCAAGTTTGTAGTATCTGAAATGTAGTGACTGCAGCAGAATGTAGGTATGTCTTGGATTGCAGCAGTGCCTGTCTGTTTACGCTGATGTGTTTCACAAGTGAAAGTCTGCAGAGCAGTCCAGAATAAACGTTATGAGTTAGGGTTTATTGTTTGAGTCATAGCTCACTGTTGTCCAGATTTTTGTCTGAATGTCCTAGTTTTTGACTCACATCTTTCTTTCTTTCATTTAGGTAGGTTCATAGGTTCATAGGTAGGTACTAGGCTATTGGCCCTAGGGCCTATATAAGCCTAGCTAGCCAAAGGTTCCCTGGCTTTAGCCACCCAAGAAAATTATTATCCTGTGCCACTGTCGAGCAGAGCCACAGAAGTGATCCCCGGGGTGAATTTCCTATCTCCCATCCAATCATCAAGATTTTTCTTGAACAGTGCTAATGAGGAGCTTTGTTTGATATAGATAAGTAGTTTGCTTCAGAGTATGGGAAGTCTCTGGGACAGGAATCTATCCCTCCAGCATGTTCTGTTTATTGTGGTGACGAGGTTTAGGTCCCTAGAGCATGTAGCTCATAGGGATTGGGATTTCTTTAAGTGGAGCATGTCTAAAAGCTCTGGGTTTGACATAGCTTTGTGTGTTAGGCAGAGATCGCCTCTGAGTAGGCGATATGCAATGGAGTAAACCTGCAGTTCTTTGAGACGGTCTGCATAGGGCAACTCTTTGAGGCCAGTAATCCTCTTTGTGAGGTATTTCTGAGGCCTTTCCAGTTGTTGTAGATGTCTTGTGAGGTACATACGAAAAGGAGCATTGTACTCTATAATGGGTCTAATGAGTGATGAGTAGAGGGGAACAATGACCTCTTTTTTCCTGGATGAGAAACCTTTTGTGATGAGGTGTGCCACATAGAAGGATTTCCTGACTACTGTGGCAATGTGATTAACAAAGGAGAGACTACTGTCCACCTGTGTCCCAAGGACTCTTATCACACTTTTGGTGTTAAGTAGACTACCACCTATGTGGTAGTTCATGGGTACTGAGTTTTTACCAAAAGCAATGACAATGCACTTTTTGGCATTGAGCTTGAGGCCATGGCTTTGACACCAGGCATCTGTCTCAGCAAGGTCCTTTTGCAGGATGTCCACATCTTTTGGAGTTTTGATTATGGTTCCTAGTTTGCAGTCATCTGCGAACTTCATTAGCCAAAGACCTTCTGTGTTGGCCTGTACTTCAGAGAAGTAGATACCAAACAGAAGAGGACCCAGGACTGAACCCTGTGGTACTCCACTTGTCACTGGTCTGAAGCTGGATTTGGAGTCTGCTACTTTCACAGTGTGGGTTCTGTCAGTGAGCCAGTTGGCAACCCATCTTGTGACATAGAGATTTATACCTAGTTTAGTGAGTTTATCTATAATTTCAGAGTGGGGGATGTGTCAAAAGCCTTGGCGAGATCTAGATAGGCTGTGTGAACCACATTACCCTCATCTACGGATTTGGTGACTGCTTCAAAGAAGTCTATCAGGTTTAAGAAACATGATCTGCCTATTACAAACCCGAACTGGGTGGGGTCCTGAGTTTGGAGATTACCAATGTCATTGTTTATAAGTTCCATGATGATACGCTCCATAGCCTTGCAGACCAGGCTCGTTAGGCTAATGGGGCGGTGGTTTCCGGGGTCTGTGGTGGCTCCTCCTATGTGGAGTGGGATAACTGTCACTGTGCGCCATTCAGTGGGCACACAGCCTGAGGTGAGGCTATGATTGAACATGGTACTTAGGTGGGGTGCCAGTTCGTTCTGTAGTTCATGTAGAACACAGCCTGGGATGTCGTCAGGTCCCATGGATGCTGTGTTCTTGGTTTTGAATAGTGTGTTTTTTACCTGTGCAGCCGTGATTACAGGAACTTTGCATTCTTCTGGTATAGAGATGGGCCCTTTAGGCGATGACAGAAGGGTAAAGTTAGCACTGAACCTATCTGCCAGGATGTTGGCAATATCCGTTGGTTCTGTATATTTAGTGTCATTGTGCTGTAACTCAGAGCAGATCTGAGTGTTGCCATTGAGATTCTTGACATAGCTATAGAATGCTTTGTGGTTGTCTTTAGAGTCAGTGGTGATTTTGTTTTCATAACTAGCTTTGGAGGATTTTATGAGGGATCTCAGCTTCTTACTGAAGCTGACCAGGGAGTTTCTTCAATCATGGGATTTTACTCTTTTTTGCAACAGTTTCTTTCTTCTGTTGTAGAGTTTGTTTATGGCAGGGGACCACCAGATTGGCTCCCTTTTTTTGGAGGCTAGCATCTTGGTTCTGTTAGGGATTGCACGATCCATGCACTCATGTAAGTGCTTATAAAGTGCATTTGTGTAGGATTCAGCAGTCATACCTCTATTGTCCGTCAGCATGGGTGTCGTGAAGTTTGCCACTTCTGTCTTAAGAAGCGTGAAGTTGGCTTTGGAGAAATTTTTTACTGTGGTTTCCCTAATGGGGGGTGGGGGAGGGATGTGGATGTCTAGGGTGATTAGCTTATGGTCTGATCTGACCAACGAGGAATTGACCTCTGGTGTGGAGCACCGGTTGCCCATGTTGGTAATAACCAGGTCTAGGATATTGCTGCCCCTGGTGGGGGTGTGGATAAGTTGATCCATGGCATTGGAATTTATGAATTCCAGAACGTTGAGCACAAGAGTTGGTACATGAGTAGTTTTCCCAGTTAATGGTAGGGTAGTTGAAATAGCCCATTATTAGGGTGTTAGGTTGTACCCTAATATTTTCCAGTGTATTAAGAAATGAGGAGTGGGAATCCTGGGGCATGGTGGGGGATCTGTAGCAAGCTACAATTTGGATTGCGGTCTTGCCCAGAGTTAGATGCACTTGGATGATCTCGGATGCATTATGCTGAGCAACTAGCCTGGAGGTGTGGATATCCTTAATGAATATGGGCACGCCTCCGCCTTTAGTGTTTTGGTCCAGGTTAGGTGGCCGAAAGGTGTGGTATGAATTATAGCCTGGTAATGCAGGGGTAATCTCTGGAGCCTTGAACCAGGTCTCTGTCACTGCACAGATGTCGATGTTCTCCATTTTAAGGAGTGCCTCGAGAGAGTGCATTTTGAGGTTTAGACTTCTAGCATTGAGTAGCAATACTCTCAGATTCTTCTTGCCTGTACCTGTTAGGGTGGTGAATTTGTCATTTGAACCTTGCCTAAAAAGGCACTATAGGGGTGGCTAGAGCCTTAGCCAGTATCCGGAATCCCAGGGGCGACAGGTGCAGGCCATCTCTGGTAAAGCATCGTGGCTTATCGATCATGTCATCCCAGACAGACAGATACTGGATCCCCTTAGAATGACACCAGAAGCTTAGCCAATTGTTGAAGTCAATCATTTTGTCCTTGTACTGTGGTATCATTCTGGGTGATGGCAGGATGCTACTCAGGGCTAGGGTCATACCTGCCTGGGCTACAAGATCGGACAGCTCCTCCATGTCCCTTTTCATGTAGTCCAAGGAGGTACATCTCAGGTCATTCACACCAACATGGACAATGACAGAGTCATATTTGTGCTTGTTGTGGACTGACCTGAGTGCATGCATTATGTGGCAGATCCTGGCACCTGACAGGCAGCTGACAGTAACTTTCTCCTTGTTTAGCCTGGTGAGTGGAACATCAGTGTGCTTGACTATAGAGTCACCTATGACTAGAGTGTTGGGTACGTTGTTATGCCTTATGGGCTGTGGTTGAGTGGCACACTGAGTTTGTGGGCTATGTCTCATTTGGGTTGTGTCGGGGGTGGAGGTTGCTTGTGTTTCTGCTTTGGAGGTCCCTGTTGCTTGGGCAGGTTTTTACTGAGAGCCTCCGTGAATGTAGGTGTGTGTTTTGTGTTTCTATGTGTGTGTTTTGGTGGTGTAGGTTTTGAGGGACTATGTGCTGAGTGTGGTGTGGTGCAAGTGTTTACCTTCTCCTCTTGACTGTCTAGTTCAGTCTTGGGTGAAGAGAGCTTTGCTTTCAGTTTGGCTATATAAGTTCATCTCTCACAGGTTGTAGTGTTGGGTGGTAGGAGGAGAGGGTTGTCTGTGTAAAAGGCAATTACTGCATTGCCCCAAGATGCCCAGATTCATCAGGTAGACAGGAGAAAACACCGGGGTCTGACCTTTAGACATGCCTGGATAGGTGCTTATTTGTTAAGTACTAGAAACTGTTTTCCTCTAGACAGTGAGGAAAGTTGAGTGCTGTAGTAATTTGTAGCTTATTTAGTATTTGTAGTTTTCTGGCAAATATAGTTTTCTTGCAAATCTGGTATATGTAGTTTTCTGGCAAATCGCTGGCAAGTCATGTTGTACTTAATTCAGAAAATAACGGTATTAACAATGTTTTTTCAGACTTAATATCCATTTGATGTTGTGTCTTTCAGCTTTTCCCGGTTAGGGGTCGCCACAGCAGAACTCCGGTCCGCTAATGATTGGCAGTAGATTTTTACATGCCGAGTTGCCAGCTCTGACGCACAACCTTCAACAAAGGTACGCCCATTCATGCATGTCTCCACACAGAAGACCCTCTCGCTGAGAATCGAACAGGACAACATCATACTGTGAGGTGACAACGCTACCGCAGCACCATATCCGTTTGATAATTCATGCAAAAACTGGCATTGTATCAACTGTCTAACTTTGTAGTAACAATATGCAAACATTGTCCCTATTTTTGATCCTTTGTCACCCCATTAGTTGTGGCTTTGTCCAGCTTTCGTGTTATAAGAAGTACAGAGGTAAGGTTGGAGTCTCAGGATGTGTTGCGGTGTCTGTCACTATGCAACCATAGCAGTTTCCACTTGACTAACTTTACCTTACTCTAGGCCCCTGATTTCTGTATTTACGGATCCATAGCTGGCAGCGGGGAACATTGAGCAACTATCCTTATTTTCATACTCCCCTTTTTTAGGCCTTTTTTTTGTTCTGGTTGGGGAGTTACAAGTGGTAAACCAAGGAGCTCTGCCCCCCCCAAAAAAAACAACTAATGCTGGAAAATACCTCCACTGATATAAAACACAGCTCCTTTATTTACAGAAAAGTTTTTTGCCTTGGTGTTTTTTTTTTTTTTTGTTTTTTGTTTTTTTTTTGTGGGGGTGAAGGACAAAACTCTGTTTATCTCTGGTTCATTGCCCAGCTGCAAAAGTGAAGACCCCAAAATGTTTTGTTTGGCAGCAGTGCAACTGTAATGGCATGGGTGCCTAACCTTTCCTACAAAGAAATGGTCAACACATCGGACCTTTTCTTTCCAGTCAAACCTACCTATTTGTGCAGGATATGGTGGTGGCGCTGCTGATGAGTATGTTTTTGCATGTGTGATACTTGCCACCTCAACATTTTATCGCAGAATGTCCAGATTTGTCTCATTTTTGTTCCGTTCCTCATACATTGTAGTTTTCTGACCAATCCCTGGCAATTCATACATGTTCTGATTTTTGCATCATATTTTTGCTCTGTTGATCATGCATTCTGTTTTTTTGAGAAATCCCTGGCACTTCATAAAGACTGAAGTCACAAATTAATGACAGATATTTGTGTTTCACACTTGTGACTTCAGACAATTTGTACAAATGCTAAACCTGTTATGCCATAACTTCTATTTTTGTTTCAGACTTGAGGCCCTTCTGATAATTCATGCAAATGCTATACCTCCTATTCCATCAATGTGCTATTTTTGTAAGCACAATATTTTCACATTTTCATTGTTTATGGACCTATGCCCCCCATTTATTTTTGGCTTTGTCCAGATGTGTCTCGTGTGTGTGTGTGTGTGTGTGTGTGTGTGTGTGTGTGTGTGTGTGTGTGTGTGTGTGTGTGTGTGTGTGTGTGTGTAGGTGTGTCTGTGTGTCATACCTCTCAACTCTAAATTTTATCGCAGAATGGCTAAACTCAAATCAACGACTCTCGCAGCCGAAAATCTACCAGCCAAATATCTCCAAACTGCATCCAAAGCCATAGCCTACCCCATAGCCTACCCCATCTCCCTACTAATTAATAGATCTATTTATGAGTGCACCATCCCATCCTTGTGGAAATCCTCATATATCATCCTCCTCCACAAGGGCGGCTCCTCTACCGACCTCTCCAACTACCATCCCATTGCAATCCTATCACACCTATCAAAGATTCTAGAAAGATGTATCCACCACCAACTCCTTACCCACCTACTATCCAACAGTCTACTATCTAAAACCCAGCATGGATTTAGACCATTCCATAGCACCACCACTGCCTGAATTAACTTCACTAATATCATAAATGCATACAGGATCTAAAGAAAACATGTCTCCACCACTTTTCTTAATTTATCCAAGGCATTTGATACAGTTTCCCACAATAAACTCCTTGTCTGTCTCTCCAAACTCAACCTCACTAATCCCTCCCTCCACTGGTTTAACAGTTACCTTAGCCACTGCTCACAATCTGTCAAATGGCTCAACTCCCTTCCCCCCCACTCTCCGTCACATGTAATGTCCCTCAAGGCTCAAACCTAAGCCCCCTTCTCTTTAACATATTTGCAAACAAACTCCATCTATCAACCACTAAAGCAGACATTATCCAATATGCGGACGATACAACCCTAATCTGCTCAGCCCCCAACATCTGTCCTCTACAAAGTAAAGCCCCAAAATCCTTCATTGAAATAGAGAACTGGCTAAACCATCACCAACTGATACTAAATGCAAAAAAAAACACAGTTAACATTATTCCACCCAACTAAGCCCAATGACCCCCCTTCTCCACTTTCTCAGCCAACAATACCCTCATCACCCCAGTACCAGAGGCCATGCTATTAGGTGTTACTATTAACCAACAACCTAAATACAATAAGCACAAATCCCAAACTATCTCTAAAGTCCACAGAAAGCTAGGATGCCTCCATCGCAGCAAACAGTTCTTAACCTCCAAGTCTTGAGCTACCATAGCCAGAATTTTCACCTATTATCAACATTACTTGTGTATAACGTCTCATAGCTACCAGTTCCATCTGAAGGAGGAGGTGCAGTGAAGTTATTTGTACCATCTCTTAAAAGATTATAATCTACCTTGGAGAAGTTTTTTTATTTAGTTGCTGCTGGGGGGTGGGGGTCAGGTATGATAGTTGTTTCGAATGAAACTGAGTTCTGGTCAGATCGCACCAGGAAGCACCTCCCAGTGGGGTTGCTACACTGGTCCATTATATTGGTAAGCACCAAATCCAGGGTGTTGTTGCCCCTTGTGGGGAGTGCCAACCAGCTGACCCAGGGCATTGGAGTTAATGAAGTGGAGTAAACTTTGGGCAAGTGAGTTTGAGCACAAGTAATTTACCCAGTAAATGTATGGGTCTTTAAACTCGAAGAAAATCTTGGTGTTTGGATGTATCTTCATGGACTCAAGTAGATCCAAATAGTCAGAGTGGGTGTCCTGATTCATGGAGGAGGTCCTGTGGCTGGAAATGACTTGAATAGGTGTCCTGCCAACAGTTAATTTCACCTGAAATGTCTCTAGGGAATAAAACTGTTCAACCAATATCGGGGTGTATTTCTCTTTAATGATTATCAATACACCACCCCCTTTACTTGTCACACCTTCAATTTTTGGTCTGAAAGTGTGGAAGGAGGTGTAACCTGGTATGAATGCAGTGCTCTTCACAGCCAAGAACCAGGTATCTGTGACTGCACAAATGTCTGCATCTTCCAAGGTGAGGACAGCTTCCAGACAGTTCAGTTTCATGTTGAGACTCCTATCATTTAGCAGCATAACCTTGAGGGTGGTTTTGGATGCCATATTTATGTTGGGAATTTTGTCCTGAAGACACTGCCTAACAAAGGCACTAGGGGGTGGCAAGAGCATGCGAGTGTACTGACTAAAAACTCCACTCATTGTGTGGGACACTATACTGTCGGTTACTCTGAATTCAAAAGTGCTCAACTGGGGTGCAGTGATGCATATCACACTGACAACTATCTTGTGTCAACACGTGCAGTTAGGACATGACAAATATTGTGGTGACTATACCCATAGAGTACACATTAGTTCCACTTTACACATAATGTGGCTTACTGACCTTCACGCAGTGTCTCTGAGTCAAGGCACTAATGACTTTGATGCATATTGCAGTACATCTAAGTGTTTCAGTTAATGCAAACAGTTTATCATTTTCCGTTACCTCCATTCTACAGCAGTCATATAATGTGTGACACTGCTAAGGAGCAAGGTCATTTGATGGTGCTGAGGTCTTGCATAATGACCCTTGAATCATTATCACCACTATCAACTGCCTAATCTGTGTCTCTGATCACTTCCCTTGACTTGAAGTGCTCTACTAGGATCATCTTTGTGTCATTACAATGCACAACAACACTACTTCATATGTATGCTATCAGAATGCAACTGACAAATTCCTGTGCACGTGATGAACAATGTAATCTCTAGTGGTCAGGTATTTAAGATATATTAACACTGACACAATGTTGATTCCTCTGCAGTTCTGAAAAGTGCTAGGTACATCAGGTCAGCCATCTATATGTACCAACAGCATCAAGACAAATGGGAAGCGCAAGTCAGTAACACTGTCTGCTCAGAAACGATTGAAGAAAGCCCTGGATGCTAAGCATGGATGAACGCGGATTGTCATTGGGAGTGAATTCACTTGCTGGTTGGCTCTGAAGCAGCATCTGCAAGTCAAATAATATGAGGAAGTGGATCAGTTCCTGCTTGATATGTAAGGATCCTGGATTGATTCATCATCGTCATCTTACTTATTGCAAATGACATATTGAACTGGTTAGTTTTCATAAGTATTGATGTTTGCTTGTCTCTGGAGACATAGGTATGAAGGCTACTTATAAAATGTGGTCGTACAGCATGTTACTAAGCAGTCCGTACTCATTCTCATGGTAAATGAGTTGAATTGTTATTGTCAGTGTGGTTAGGTTCAGTATTGAATATTATGTCTATGCTTTTATTGGTCATAGTAGAAACAGTTGCAGAAAGTACATGCAACTACTGCAATGTAAGAAAATGTCCAAATGTGTTATGACAGGCCACATCTCATCATCGTTATCAGTCAATTGACCATTTTTCAAATCACATTTTGTCATTTCTTGCACTTACGGTATACATTTGATCATGGCAATTCCACCGGTAGCATGCCAGTTTGATAAGAAGGGATATACATGTGCCTGTGCCCATCTGGCAGTACAGCACAGCACACTTACCATCACTGCAGCTAAGATGTTAGCCATTTGCCACTGAATTGAGCCTACAGTAACACAGCCAAACATTTTTGGGCAGATTACACTTCAGAGTCATTTAACTTGCCTGTGGGAATAACATATGTATTATGATCACTTTCAGGAAACCTCCATATATACCACGCACAAACCTAGAGTACATTGCAGCTATATGACCACATGTAGCACTCTGCTTGCCATCGGAAGTTTGTTATTATAAGATTGCAGCAAATTTCTCAGCCAGAGTATTTCCCTGTGGTATAGGACCAAAATGGGTACAAGTAGCTAGACCAATCTACTCACAAGTACTTCGCACACAATGTATTGTACAGTCAAAGTGCCTTCACTGCCCCAAATGCAGTTGTTGGTACTGGACACTATAAGCCAATTACGTACATTTGCAAAGGACTAAATAATGTGCCAACTATAAAGCTTAAATAGTCATCGATATAATGTCTGGCTGAAAGAAATGGATTATGTATGCCAATGTGCCAAATATGTAGCACACAGTGTTGCTATAAACCCAGGAAGACAGTATAAACTAGGCCCTACTATAGCTTGCTAAGAGTGATTTATACTTAGATGGAATCAAAAGTATAAAAGTGATATCAAGTGCAGTCAATCAATTTTATAATCCCAGCATATCAACAAACCTGATTGCAGGAATGACAACCAATGTTACCACTCATCCAAGGATCCAGTGCAGTCATCATTGTCACCTTTTCAGTCCACACCAGTGTCAACCAAGGCAAATGCCTCTAGTACATTGACCGCTCCAAGTATATTTGGTGACAGCAGAAGCAGGTGAACTTACATGACCAATCCTCACATGTCCACTAGTGTGTAAGCTTGGCCAATCTTCTATTTTTAGATGAAACTATGCAAGCTTAGCTTGTATTGGAAATCTATTGCTGATTATCTGGATTTCATTTTCCAGGCATATGATAGAAGATGAGGATGACCACATGTCAGATGTAGTTCCACTCGAAGACATTGGAGGCAGCAGTGATATGCTACATCCTGACTTGTATGACCTACATTCCAGCACACCAGTGGCAGTCACAATGACAACATCAACAAGGTAAGTCAACTGCATTACCATTGTGAATGGCAGCATCTAATTATTAACAATCCAATACTGTAATAAATGCACTTCTTTTATTCTGCATACAGCACACTAGATTTCATCATTCATTGAAAAACTAATCAGCGAGAGGGATACATGGCAGATGTGGGCTGATCATCAGGTGATGATTCTCTCAAAAGGTATTAACTCTACTGATGGATAATCTACAGACACAACAGTCTCAGTTTACATCTACCTAATTGTCTGTCACTTTGTCTCTCCCTTTCTGTTACGGTGCTGTCTACAGTGTCCTCTGTCATCACTTGTGAGCAGCTCATTAAGTCAGTGTGTGGATCCTGAAGACAGACTACAAGACTGTGATAGTGATAGGGAATCTGTCACGCACAACACAGTAAGAGAAACTAGGAAAGGAGAAGGGTCAGCTATTGCATCACCATTACTATCTGATTATGAACACAGTGAAGAATCACTTTCAAAGGAAAATCGTGTTCTAATGTATAAGAAAGTTCTCCTCCAGCTAGCAGACGTGCACAGTACACTGCTGTGATGTATGTCAAGAAAGTCTCTTACTATCATATAAAATGAAAGGATCAGGCATCATGCTATCATGGGTTGGTATCACAGGGCTAACATGCATGACATATTCTGGTGTAATAGATGACATGCTAAGTAACTGACAACATTGTCTTTCTTTTAGGTCTGCTGCAGTGGTCATCTAGATCTTCCTGACAGGAAGCAATTGTGCAAAGATTGCACTGTTGGCAAAGTGCCTTGGTTTAGCATTCCTCCACAAAACCAGTTATTACCGTTTACAGCAAAGGTATATAGCCCCAGTTGTACATGACTATTGGAATGACATGGTTGACCAGATGTTATCAGCTCATGAACACATGACAGTGACAATTCTGGGTGAGAACAGCATTCATTTTTTAGGTTATCTATGTGCAATGTATTTGTGCTAGCTGTTGTCATTCCAGACTAATAGAAGCTTCTGTTCATGTTTGTAGGTGATAGATGTATGGATAGTCCAGGGCACTCTGTGCAGTACTGCATATATACTGTACATGCACCAAAGAGATTTTGCTTGTGTGTGTGGTTGACAAGAGAGAGAATGATTTGAGTTCTCCAAAAATGGAGAAACGGGCCTTTGAAAGGTGCATGCAAACTCTTTGAGAATACCATGTCAACATAGATGAGGTAGTGATCGATGCACATCCACAGATTGATAAATTGACGAGCAGGGATGGCTCATGCTATAGGACTGTGGGACTGCAGCCCTCCCACCTGTGAAATAAAGTCCTCAGTAAGTCCCCATAGAAAAAATAAAAATAAAACATGAAAATAATAAAAAAATCTCAGACTGCACACATGCGTGCTTAGTTCCTGGCTGCTGTGTTAGGCAGACCAGAACACCAAGCACACATGCTCAGGCATTCCTGAGCTCCAGACTGCTCAGTTAGGCAGTCCAGATAGGGAAGGGAGTAAACTCCTCCCTTCCAACCCAGAAATCTGTGTGGTGACGACCGCACAAACCAGACTGCATTGCCCACAGTCTGGACCAATAGCAGGAGGCTCCAGCCTCCTCACATCTCGCTGGAGAGCTAGGATGGGAGTGGAGTTGCAGGATCATGCCAGCATGGAGGACCAAGATCGATCGGGGGGCTGCAGGATGGATATGTTGCACACCAGCATGGAAGACCAAGATCAGGGAGCTGCAGGATGGACCGAGTATAGGTAGGGTGTACGATCAGGAAACGTGTGTGTGTGTGTGTGTGTGTGTGTGTGTGTGTGTGTGTGTGTGTGTGTGTGTGTGTGTGTGTGTGTGTGTGTGTGTGTGTGAAATGCCCCAGTTGCTTCATGGTGGTGGGTAGAGAACAAGGCTTGAACCCTGTACCTTGGGCCCAAGTGACAGGAGCCTGAATTCCCTACCAACCACCATTTCTAAAACATTTGAAGATTTTTGCCTCATATTTGTTCTGTTCCTCATAAAATCTGTGGCTTCTGTATTTTTGTTACTTAAAACAGAGAGTAGTGCAGGGGTGCAGTGGTAGCAGTGTTGTCTGACAGCTATGGGATGTCTGGTTTGATTCTTGGCTGGGGTGTTTTCTGTGTGGAGTCTGCATGTCCTCCCTGTGTTTGTGTGGGTTAGCTCTGGTGTCCTCAGTGGATATTTGTCCCTATTTTTTGGACTGTATTCCCCCAATATTGGCTTTGCCCATGTTTTTTATGCCAAGGCTGAGAGCTATGGTGATAACTGAACTCACTGAATATGTTTGGGGGCTGTATTCCCCCGTTATTGGCTTTGTTCAGGTGTTTTGTGCTAAGATGTTGACAGCTATGGTGCGAACTGAATTCACTAAATGGTAGCCATTTAAGTTTCAGTCTTTCTTTCTTTCATAAAAATAGATGATTTGGCATAGTGGTATGTGGCTCTGGCTGTTTAGCACAGGGACCTGGGTTCAATAGTTGGCAGTGAAATGCATGGTGGTAACACAGTATTTTATTCTAGCAACTTTCTAACATTATACAAGCAATGTTTAAAATATATCTGGGCTTTTGTCCCCCCCAAATAAATTTTGGCTTTGTCCAGATTTCTTGTGCTGCAAAGTTCAGAGATACAGCTGAGTGTTGAGTAAATTTTACAAGGAGCTGAGAGCTGCAGGGGAACAAAAGTTTAGTGCTGCTTATACCAAGTCTGCTTACAATGTAAATAACACAACAGGTAGTGCACTTGCTTTTGATGCAGAAGGCTGTGGGTTTTATTCCCACAGTAGATAGATCCATTGCTGATACTGTATTCTGTTTTAAAGGGGATGCATGTTGCAGTACTCTTTGGCGAAGATACCTAGTAACTATGAACCTGTTATCAGTTTGCCATCCATTCCCTATTGGGATATTACTAGCATTATAATTTTTTAATGCAACATAAGCAATTTATTCCTCAAGGGCAGCAGGCACTTTATTTGTAGATGAAACAATGATATATAAAGTTGTATGCTAGCAGTAACCTCTTCATTAGTTAACAGATTTCTTTAATGTGGAATTATTTACATGGCTTTTACTTCTTCAGAGATCGTGCATATTTACTGATACTGGTTGACTGTTGAAGTTTGAGTAGACTTTTATGATGGAAATGTTCTGAACTGGGCAGTTCAACTGTACTGTATTGTACAAGGAATATAATTTAATACAGTTAGGAAGGTGTATCAAAGAGCATGTGTATGTTTCGTGTTCAAGGGGCCTATGATTTGAAAACAGCCCAAAATTAATCTCTGCCACTGGCAAAATGTATTTTCTTTGAATGTGGGTTTCAATGCTGTTTCAATGAATGTGAGTTTCAAGGGCAGAGAAGTTTTAGTGCTGTCTATTTTCATTGTGAGACTGCATTGCTTTGTTTAGCAGATATCTATTAGGGTTTATGCTGTAAAATATAAAATAAAACTTTCAAATGAAATCCATATAATCTCAGAAGTAAAGCAGTATGCACATTACAGTGTTTATGGCAAATGGGGTGAAATAACCAAGGAATGGGACATTGGAATGGCTTCAGGGGGGACGCTCCATTCAACCATGATTTTGTCAGGGGGGGGAAGGGCAGGAAACTCAGACAGCCCCAGCTGAACTATACCTCTCAACTGTCCAGACTTTTGCAGAATGAATAGATTTTTGCTTCTTATTTTTGGTTTGTTCCTCATAAAATTTGTGGTTTTCTGCCAAATCATTTGGGAATGAAGTCACTAAATAATGACAGACATTGAGTTTCAGACATCATAACCTTCAGAAAAATCCATGCTAAAGCAAGACCTGCTATTCTATCAACTGTCCTTTTAGTACTGTTTGTATGTTTCCCCAATATATTTGGCCATATCCAGAGTTCCTGCATTTAGAGGTTGAGAGGTACGTGTAAATAAATCACTTTATAGAATTAGGAATATCCAAACCTCTCAACTATCTCCAATTTTGGCTAAAAATGTTGCTCTCCCCTTAATAATCCCTCTGCAAAATGGCAATTTTGGAAGAAACCGTGGAGGGCTTACAATTATAAATAACTGTAATGATCAGAGTTATAGATTACTTTTATTTCAGAAATGCATTTAGATGCTCTTATTTTGTCAGCTGCTCAAGTTAACAGTACTAATTTTAAAAAGGTGTCCCTTCTTTGACAGGTTCCCAGCTGTATTGTGTGGCAATTTTATATT
The DNA here is from genome assembly GCF_019279795.1 of Protopterus annectens. NCBI lineage: Eukaryota > Metazoa > Chordata > Ceratodontiformes > Protopteridae > Protopterus > Protopterus annectens. Next base: position 289,670,985 of record NC_056740.1, read on the forward strand.
TTTGCATAACATATTTGGTCTGTTTTTCATAAAATTGTGGTTTTCTGGCAAATTAGTAGCAAATCATTAAAGATTGAAGTTAAAAAATAATGGCAGACATTTGGGTTTCAGATTTCATACCTTTCAAAAATTCATACTAATGCAATACCTACTACTATTCTATTATCTTTAAGTTTATAAGAGCAATATTTAAAATTTGTCTTTATTTTTGGGCCTGTGTCCCACTTCTATCTATGGTTTTGTCCAGATTTCTTGCTCTGAGGTTGAGAGGTATGAGTGTCAGAGCCATCACCATCAGCCAGAGACATTTCAAACTGTGACCTACTTGTTGCACTCCACTCCTCATTGTAGTGGCTCTGGATGTGTCCAAGCAAGGCAAGGAGCAGTTATGCAGTGTAAATGTGTAGAGTATTACCCCATTCAAGGTAGACCACAAGTATGACTATGGCTTTTCATCTGTCCTTGATTTTGCAGAATGTTCTGGTTTTCTGTCATATTTTTATACTGTTGATTTATGCTTCTTATTATTCAGAAAATGCATGCTGTTGCTGTGCCTTGTTGCTCTGTATTAAAGTAGCAATGCTTTAATGACCATCAGGTAAGCTTGTCGGAGATTGTAAGATGCAAGTAAGCTTTAATAAGCATGCTGTTAAAGAATTACCAACATTGAAATCATTTTTGTTGTTGCCATGCAGAGAATACTTACATAACTAGGTAATGAATAAGCCTTAGGTATTGAAATGCATATGACAGTATTTGTAATAAAGGACAGGATTACAGTATTTTCAGAAGCTCATTACATTTGTTGGAGACTTGCAGTTATCTTTGCAGGCTTTACCCGTAACCGTAAACTAAACAGAATGCCAATCTATCATGTGTGGTCCATAACCTGTGCAGGAATCCTTTAAGCAATTTATCTTGAGCTTGTTTCTTCTTTGCTGTTAATTTTTTAGTTTGATCATGTGTTCTCCATGAAACAAGTAGATATCTGTTTCAGGCAGCAGGTCTTTTTTGGATAAGAAACATTTTTACAAGTAGGGGTATCACAGAGATTGCTACTTTCAGCATGTTACTTGGTACTTTAATAAAGCTGAATATAAATTATAATTAGAACTGCAGTGCAAGGAGAAGTGGTTTGAGCTGAGTGCTGCTTTTTTTTTTATACTTGATTTTGACTGGCATTCCACTAATGTATTTACAAAGCAATTTATTTGTTCATGCCTCACAACCTTTGTGTTTCCATCTCGATATTAAGTAAGTTGTCATGTAGCCAATGCATAGAAATATTTTTTTCTTCTACACTTCATTTTGTCTTGATTGGACTCTTGTAATGACGGTTTGGCACCCAGGGCAGCAGATTTAATTAAAGTTGCAGTTGTTGTGGTTTGGAGCATAGCTCCACCCCTTACTAGTTAGTCACACCCCTTCCCATTAGCCCACCCATTCAGCTGTCTCTTGCAGCCCCCCTTTAATTTGAAGTCACCAGCCGCCACTGTTGACGAGTAAGACTTCTGTCTGTATACTCCTCAGCACATACGTTCATTGTGACAATACAATGTTCAACAACTGTTTTTTCTTCACAGGAATCAGCTATGCATCAATCACACATTCTTTCGATATGTGGCAGGGAGTGAAGAATCTTTGTAAATGATAAATCCAACACAAAAAAACAAACTGTAAAAAGTAAGAAGATGAAGAGGACCCGCAGTAAATCAACAAGCCTTAATTTATTTCATTCCGTAAGCATTTTCGTTCAAACAACTTTCTTGAACTTCTTCAGACATTAAACAATCATAATTAAGCCCCTTATATGCAAAAACTACATGACATCATCACTCTAAAACGAATTAAGTTAAAAGACATACACCCTAAAGATTTACATAAAATATTAGTATGAATTTACAAACAACATAAAACTACTAAATGATAAAGAACATTCACTATTAAAATCATCTTTCAAGGGATTTCAATTTTAAAAGGCACCTCAACAAACAATAATCATTAAGACCAAGAAAAGAAAAAAAGCATTTGTTCTCAATTGCCATAAAAGTTCTCTGAATTCTAACTCTAATGACCAGGGTCCACCTCTTATCTTTCCTCATTCCTGGATTGTAAATGTCTGGTGGGGGGGTATTCTAATAACTGTTTAATAGTTTAATCCCTCCTAAAGACTATTTTTGGTGTATGACTAATTTTTGTTCTAATTGAACTGTCATCTGCTATCACAACCCAGTTTTTGCTTATAATTCTCATAATTTGATGGGCATCCAAGGAGAATGTTGTACTAAAACTAATCACATAAATATTGGACTCTTTATTAACTATGCTATTCCCTCTATTTTGTTCATCCCTATTTATAATATTCAGCCCAAGTCCCCTATTCAAGATGGGGGTAAAATATCCAGTTCTTCTTTTTATATTTACATCCACGATGAGTTGCTCTAAAAGGTCAAGGAGATACTCTCTCCTTAAAAACATTTCTCTTAGTTTCCTAAATTCTTCTATAAACTCAACCTCTAATGATGTCATACGGGCTGCTCTTACTAGTTGCCCTTTTACAACTGCTCTCTTATGATGGAATGGATTACCACTTTCAAAATGCAGGAAAGTATAAGAATAAGGGGGCTTATGGTATATCTTAGCTAGGTACCTACCATTTACACAATCTTTTGTAAGCTGGACATCCAAGAAGGAAATAGTACTGGATTCAAACTGATGGGTAAATTGCAAAAAGTTTGTAGTATTATTAATGTATTCAATAAATTTATGAGCAGATACTTCATCCCCTTTCCAAATTAAAAAATATTATCAAGGTGTCTAGTATACCAGTAAATATGGTTTGAAAAAGTCTGATTGATGAATTGTTTTTCCCATTGTGCCATCATATTGGCGAAACTGTCACCGCATGGGGACTTCATTGCTACCCCACTTTTCTGTAGGAAATAATTCCCATTAAACAGGATAAAATTATTTTTCAATACCAAATCTAACAGGGTCCCTATTAAATGTATTTCATCATGCTCGGCTCCTTTTGATATCAAAAAATCAGTGACCCATTCAACCCCTATGTCCTGTGGTATCACAGTATATAGGTCCCTGATGTCTGTCGTCAGAAAGTTACACTCATTTTGGAATTCAGGTTGGTTAATATGCTCTAGAAAGGTCCATGAATCCCAACAAATTTGTCTTTCAGTTATTAAATACTTTTTCAGCTTATTATCATCAATAACCTTTGCACACCCATATGTAATAGATTATCTGCTGTCTACTATCAGCCTAAAAGGTGGATTCTCTAAATTTTTATGTATTTTAGGTGAACCAAAGATAACAGGTGTGCATGGGGCTACAACATTCAGGTAATTATACAGATTAATGTCAATAGTGGCTTCGATAAAAAGCTCATTAATATGTGCTTTCACCATTCATTAAGCAGCATTAACTGTAACATTTTCATAAGCTCCATTTTCCAAAATACATTACATCTTATGATTATAATCATCTTCGTACATAAATATTAACCCTCCACCCTTATCTGGTTTCATGACTCTTATTTTGTTCATGCGCAAATTATGTAGTAAATCTAAGTTATTTGCCATTACATAATTATTGTCAATTTGTCTACTTTGGTTTGCTAATAAGTGTCTGACATCCAGTTCTCACAATTTCTCAAGTAAAGATAAAGTAGAATGCAGGGGTGGGTTATAAATACTAGCAATCTTAAATGCTTTGTTAGAGTCACAATTAGAGCCAAGCAATAAACTTAAATTTACCTTGCGTAGGTACAGTTTTAAATCTGGCAGTGTCCTCACTAGGTTAGCTCGAGCAGGACTAACAAATTATAATCCTTTAGTAATAAATTGTGTAATTTCATTGTCTACCATGAATGAAGAGAAGTTATACATTTTAAAATCCCCTTCAATGTTGGTAATTACTTCAGGTTTTAAAACGAAGGGTTCAAGTAAAAATTCTGCTATCTCCGTTTGTGGTTCTGTTTTCTCCTTGACTGTTGGTTTTGTTGGGGGGGTGTTTGATAATTCGATTGATCCCCACCCTTGGGATATTGAAAACCCTGATTGGATGTTCTTTGGTTATTGTGTGTAGTTTGTAATGGTCCCTGACTACGCTCCAATAGCCTTTCACTTCTCCTAACTGGTGGTGAACTATTTGTGACATTAGCATACGTACGAGGAGGGAGTTAATTGTTACACTCTTCATTTATTGTGTCATCAGTATTAGAATTTGTTGCCTCATTAATATTAACTGAATGAGAGTTCATTCTTGAATGTGATGCAGAGCCCCATGTTTGTGATAATGGAGGCGGCGGGTACACTGTGCCATTCGCATACTCATTTCTATCCCATTCTAATTTCCTCAACTTGGTGTTCTTTATTTTGACCATAGTTGATTCAATACTAGAGAAAATACAACAATAATCGTATTTATATCTAAAAAAATCATGATAATTCCGTATAGCCAAATCCAAAGCCTCAGCTTCTTTGATCAGTAAGTCCAATGCAAACCCATAGTATTTTGCAAGTACTTCAAGGAATTCAGTTCCTTGTTTATCGAAGAGCTGCACCAGTTCAATATGGAATGCAGAATTCCGCTCCAAACCATTAGGGTACTGCCATTGGCAGAGCCCTTTAGGAATAATATGACTCTTCATGCAGTCTTTAAAATACACAATTTTGGTTTGCACCTTCTTGATTTTTAGCATTTTATAATCAAGTTCTCCTAGCTGATCAGCAATATTTTGCTCAGTATTAATAGGTGACGAAAGTCTATTTTAACTATTAGTAGGTACATTATTAGGATGTAAAGATAAACTCATAGGCTCCTTAAACCAGTCATTCAGTTTAGGTAAATTATCATTAAGTAGTCTCTGTTCCACTTGGGTGCTTGTTGATTCACCCATATTACTAATATTACTAAGGCTCAAGTTGGGAGGCACTATGCTATTCAAGCCTCCTTAGTTTGAAAGTAACCCATTTGAGCCTTGTGGTGGCAATATATTCATATTAGTCAAGTTCCCTGCTTGAAGACGAGGAACACTTTCCATCCTAGTATTGTTTGAGGTGCCTATATTATGTCCACGAGTGTTTGTCATATTCAAATCAATTTTAGCCAACAATTCATCCACATGTTGTGCCAAGCACTGAATCAGTGCTGTGAGATTACATTCCAGATCATCCCTTAATGTATTGTCTGGCGGACTCAAAGTAAACAATGACTGTGAGTTGGTTGTGCATCCTGTTCCATCTTGTTGACCACAATCCAATACAAAAAATAAACTGTAAAAGTAAGAAGATGAAGAGGATCTGCAGTAAATCAACAAGCCTTAATTTATTTAGTTTCCATAAGCGCTTTCATTCAAACAACTTTCTTGAACTTCTTCAGACATTAAACAATTATAATTAATCCCCTTAAATACAAAAACTGCATGACATCATCACTCTAAATCTAATTAAGTTAAAAGGCACACCCTAAATATTTACATAAAATATCAGTAAGAATTTATAAACATAAAAATAGTAAATGATAAAGAACATTCTCTATTAAAATTATCTCTCAACGGCTTACAATTTTAAAAAAGGCACCCCAATGAACAATAATCATTAAGACCAGGACAAGAAAAAGCATTTGTTCTCAATTGCCATAAAAGTTCTCTGAATTCTAACTCTAATGACCAGGGTCCACCTCTTATATTTCTCTTTACTTGTTCAATAACAGTATAATGAAAAAAGTGTCCCTGATATTCAATTATATGTTTAGCTAAAGCATTATTGATATTTTGTTTGCTAATATAATACTGATGTTCATACACACATTGTTTAAACTGTCTATCAATTTTGCCAGTGTAGTATGATAAACAACAATGGCACTGGGAAAAATATACAACCCCCATCTTGCCACAGTTATATTTTTCTCTTATCCTATATGATTTCCCATGAACTTTAAGTGTCCTTCCCACCATTACAAATTTACATTGGGGACAGGCTCCACATTTCCTCATCCCTGGATTGTAACTGTCTGGTTGGGGGGGGGTTCTAATAATTGTTTCATTGTTTGACCCCTCCTAAAGACTATTTTTGGTGTATGACTAATTTTTGTTCTAACTGAAATGTCATCTGTTATCACAACCCAATTCTTGCTTATAATTCTCATAATTTGATGAGTAAGACTTCTGTCTGCATACTCCACAGCACATCCTTTTATTGTGCCAGTACAATGTTCAACAACTGTTTTTCCTTCACAGGAATCAGCTATGCATCAATCACGCATTATTTCGATATGTAGCATGGAGCAAAGAATCTTTGTAAATGAATTAACAAGGTAAATTTACTAAACCGAATGCTGATGTTTCCATGTTTAGTAGTTCAAATACAGTTGCACTTCAATTATTTATAAAACAGATTAAACATTGATGTTCATTTCACACAAAGGAGTCCAGCACTTTTGTACAAATACTTGTGTTTGCATAGAAAATGTGTCATATCATTTGACTCCAACCTACATATGTTTTTTTTTTTTTAGAATGCCATGGTAGATGACTTCCTACTTTACAATTTCAGGCATATTTCTTTTCTTTGTGAGAATGTGGTTCAGTACTTGATTTTAAAAATTGGAATTAAACAGGACATTTGGTAAGTACTAGGCAAGCATTCAGGGCAGGAATTAAGAATAAAAACTGGGATTGTGGGCATCTCTGCTGTCCACTGTGAAGTAAGAACATTCCTTGGCATAGTAACCACATTGATTGGGGAAATGGGACTGAATACCACTATGTAGAGGTTCCACCTAATGAACAGTATTTTGGCATGTGTTAACTGTTACATTGTGCGATTATTGGCTGAGTAAGAGAGAGAGGCCAGTGTAAAGTATGCACTCCAGCTAGAGTGTTTCAGTTATTCTCAGGGCTGGTTTTACATTTTCGGGGGCTCAAGGGATAAATGATCTCGATTTTACCCATGTTAAGACCAACTAGACCTATTTACACTTTTGAGATTACTTTATTCCTACACCTTATCAGTTTTTAATCTTCCTGTATACAGATTTCCAGCAGTTGCTTATTATTCCACATGTCGTAAGCATGGTCAAACAGACATAAGGAATCCATCAAACATTTCTTTACCCTTCCTCTTTCAAAGTGTGCCAACTCATTTTTGTGTCGGTATCCCCATTATTGGGGAAAAAAGTCTTACAGTCTCAACAGATTATTGCTAAACAGACAAGCTATTCATCACTTATTTAAAAATTGGTATCACGGTTTAATTTAATAAAACTTATCTATCCCTTTCATTTTGGTTAACTGATAATAAAAATGAGGGTGAAGGGAAAGTCCATAATTTGTCTTTTCACTGACATCTCACAAACTATCTTGACATTAATGAAAACCAAATAATTTCCATCAATTGCTCCCTTCTTGTCTAGGTGAGATGAAGAGTCAACCCTGAGTATGTCCCAATCTGTTTTTAACAATATTACCTGCTCATATACTCACCATGACAAATTGATTCCTGGCAAGCTCACGCAACAGGCCTCCACTGTCTTAGGCTCAGCCATGGATTATCAGAAACGGTTGGATTCAAGATGCTACATTCCGGGACACCTTCCCACATGTTAGCACTGTTCGCTAAAAGCTAGACTTCTTCTTTAGGTGTAGATCAACTTTTTTGGAACCATTCTAAAGAGGATCTTGGACCCTTGTCCTCCTTGATTCCCAAAGTAGTTATCTGTGGAAACCCAGCTGTATAGGTAATGCTACTGCATCATTCATGAATATGACATTTTGGAAGACTTTGCGAGTTTGTTTCTCTACATTGAATGTACCTTAGCAGTACATGCTATAATGATCACTCTTGCAGTCATAGTGCTCACCCCCTACTTGGAAATGTTATTCTTTTTGGGATTTCTCAATATGCCATGGTGTAGGAATTTATTTTTGGTTATTACAAGGATTGTCCTTTCAGGGGGTCTCACTCCCACTGTCGTGGTGGAGCTAAGCTGTAAATTGCATTGCGCCAAAACTGGTCCTTTAGGCAGCTCAAGTCAATCAGCTGTACAGTGTTGGCACATAGAAATTTCACTGCAGCTTTAACAGCTGGCCATCTGTTATGCACTTCACCACATCTCACCCATATCGGTAAGGGTTATATATTGCTAAACTAGATCTTGTATCCTAGTTCAACAAACAGGTTTTTCATGTTGCCGAGCATAATATCGCTGTTGCTCTTCTCTCCACAGCAAAGAATACAGCACAATCACATAGGTATTACTGCATCATTGTCTGTACCTCCAAACCTATGAGAGCAAGAAAGACAGACTCAGAGAGTGGTCTAAGTAGAATGTCAGTTTTTAGACAAATGGATGAACAGAAGCTTGTTTTAAGTTGTTTTGCATTGTAACAACTGACATAAGGATAATTGCTTATGTGGCAGTTACCTAGCTGGTTCTTTGCAGTCTGAGGTCATGATGCTGTAGCAATGTAAAAAGTGTCATTTATGGGAACAGAGCATCTATGCTACAGTGCATTTCTATTGGTAGCGGTGCTGGAGTACAGGGAGGTAACAAGCATAGTAAACTGAGTCTTGCAGTGAAAGCATTGTTCCAAAACTGTCACCTGCATACCTTCGGTTTCAAATACAAAATCAGTTAAACAGCCATCCCTTGTCTGGCAAACCAAGGGCAAGATGCATGTTTTAATGCAGAGCCCAAGTTGGTGCTTTGTTTTGAGTCATAAGTTGTAGCATTACGTTGTGCAACAAGGAACATGGCAGATGCTTAGGGGATATTTATGTTTTTTTTTTGCTAGTTAGCTGTTAGTCAACACAAGTCCATGTGCTCAGGATTTATCTGAATGGAATCATAGGTCTAGATATAAACATTCCTCAGTATGGTCTTCACAAAGACCTTAGCCTTTCCTGTATCCCCTGTTTGACATCGTACAGATTGCAGAAAATCCTACTAATGGAAATAAGATCATAATTCTCTTCATGCCTGTGCAGGTTTTTAGAAGGACATGGTTTAATAAGGGTCTAACTATTTATTTTTCTGGTATTAACCAACAGGCTGGACAGCAGCGTGCCTGCAGAATTTTGTGCCAGTGGACCAAACAAATAGTCTATCACTTCTGGCATTGCTGTCAGCATTCACATGATCTGGAAGATTTCATGGTATGCAAATACATCAAGTTAGTTACACTGAAAATGTATTTGATGTACTATCAGCAATCACAACAGTTTATTCTTTCTATTGTAACCGTAGGTATGTTGGAGTGGTGTGCTATATCACATTGTAAACCAACATAAGTGGAGTAGAAGGACAACTGATGATGAACCAATGGGCCAGTGTGAGCATGACTCTCTGGGGCCAGACCATACTGCTCCATGGTTAGAGTCTGAAAGCCCCATACATAAAAAGTTAAGGGACATTTTTCTGGATGCCAAATTTGTCAAGAAAGTAAAGCATTCTCTCTCCCCTCTACTGACTGTTAACACTGGTGTACCCCAAGGGTCCATACTGGGCCCCCTTCTTTTCATCATCTTTACAAATAACCTTATGTCTGCAACACAACCAGCCTTAATCGTACAGTATGCCGATGATACAACCCTTATCGGATTTGCCCCTCCCCCCAGAACTCCAAGACAAGATGCAAAAAACATTTCAAGAAACTGAATCATTCCTTTCCAGTCACCAACTCATTCTTAACCCTAAAAAGAGTAAGTTAATTATATTCACAAATAAATCTAACAAAAACAACTCTCAACCCCTCTCTACTCTATCCACAAGCATCACTAAAATTGAGCCAACTAACTAGGCCAAACTTCTAGGCATTACCGTAGATGACCAACTAAAATTTGACATCCATATATCCCAAACAATCAAAAAAGTCCATGCTAAACTCGGCACTCTCTATAGGGCTAAACCTTATCTAACTCCACTAGCCAGGCTAGACACTGCTAGGTCTCACCTTCTATCCACTCTTTTATACTGTTCACAAAATTTCATCAACTTACACAAAGCCAACCTCGAAAACCTTGAGTTTTGCTACAACAAAATAGCTAGGTTCACCACAAATCTCCCTCATAAAGCTCATCACTGCATTGCTCTAAAACAACTGAACTGGCTCGAACTCCCAAACCTCTTAACACTAAACCAACTCTCCCTCACCCACTAAATTATTCAAAACCCAAATGACTGTCCTGCAATTTCATCCCTGGTCCAACTACATGTCCAGCAGCAGATCCCTCAGGTCCACCAACAGACCACTGCTCAAACTAACACAGTCTCATAACACCCATGGATACTCCCTCTATTCAAACAAAATTATTAAGTACTGTAATTCCCTTCCACTAAACATACAGAGTACTCCCTTATTCTACTTTTAAACTAAAAGTGAAATAACACCTTATAAACAACTAGCTGTGCCCCTGTTGCTCTCCTGGGTAACTTTTAATGCTCAGCACTACCTCACCTTTTCTCCTACATACAGACTGTTGCTTTTACTCTGTTTCTGTATCAATATCTGTCTACCCTTGTCTAAAGTCCTTTCTTTCTTTCCACTTTTGCTTTTCTTTTGTCTACCCTCTTCTACTCACGGATACTCTTTCTCCCTAATTTATTCCAGTTACAAACTCTAGTTTTTCAATTTCTTACTCAATCTGTATTTTTTTAATTTCCTCTGAATTCCACATATAAACAATTACCTAGTTTTTACATTATGCACATATACACTGTATGCACTCTAATGTCAAATACTATAAATGCTGTGCTGTTCTGTTGAAATTAACTAATTTGAATTGATTCATATTGTTTTTAGTTTACTGTCTAAATTATATTTTATGTTGTAGAGCTTTTCGTCTCCACTGAAAATGGACTCCCAGCCCAGTCGGACGTTAGCCGATAAACAAATGTAAAATAAAATAAATAAAAAAATAAAATTACTTGAGCTACAGGTAAAGACCTAAGTGTTTAAGCATTGAATGTATTACACATTCAAGTGCATGTTGACATTAATACTATGATTTCTTACTTGTTATATTCTTTTCCTTTGTGTAGAATAACTGCAGAGTTAGAGCAGTTCCATCAACTCATATTAAAGTGTGCATCTAAATGACAGGCCTATACATTTCCTGCTAATCATGCTTGCAATTTTTTATCTGCTATAGCCCACAACAACCACCATGATCGCTCCTACCAGTGTAACAAAGAAGACAGAATAGTGTAAGAACAGACAATAATCTGCATTTTGAACCATAGTCACAGCAATGCTTTTGTTATAATTTGGGACTGTGTATGCAACCGTTTACATAAATCATGATATCCAGTATTGGATATACAGTTATATTGGAGGACAGCAAAAAAATAACTCAAGTGGCAACAAACTCAGCATTTGCAACTTTGAAATTATGAATGGATATAATTGTCATTCTGTGGCATCACTCTGCATTTGAAGTGCACGTAAAGGTTTTAAACACATGCACACACACCTGTTTAAAGTAAGAGATATTGTATCTGACTGAAAACAACTGGTACATTTTCAACATTGATTAACGCGTCAACAGCCTCAGTGACCCACTTCTGCACACTGTAATACTAATCACCGCTAATAGTTAGACTTGTTAAACTTACTTGAGTCAACACATCACTAAGCAAGAGCTCCGTTTGTAGCTACACTGAATGAACGACTGTTGAGTTATGTATGTGACAACCCTTTTAATAAAATGGGTTAGACATTCTGCAGTTTCAACAGAATATGTGCTATGCAAAGCATTACTATGAAAAATGATGCTACTTGAATTTCATGGTATGTTGAAGTGCACTATTCTCGCTCCTCCCTTGTGTGTGATGTTCCCGCAGTTCCCATTTTATCGGATGTCTTTTCTTCCTACTCTTTCATGCAGATCGCACTTCCAGTTGTGGTCTATGTTACTATTTTCAGCACCTGAAGTACAGTTGGTATAGAGTTTGGTTTGCATTTTCCAGTAATTGCTTATTTGGCAGCCACCCTAATTAGAAATTGCAAAGCTTGTATCATAACTCCAAAAAATCACCTCCTTCATCACACCAATCTGCCCCGCTAGCATCTCCAACAGTGCATCCAAATTTCTGACAAATTGGATTAGTAATATGAGCTGCTCAGTGCTGTAGAGAGCATTAACAGATTATTATTTTAGACACTGTGGCACTGCTGACTGATTGGCAGTTCACCCATTTACTGACTGATTAATGTTTTTCCTTTAGGTTGGATTAATGCCATTCCTTTTTCAGTTAGGCTGTGTAGACTGCTGTCAATACATGGGACCTGGCTGTCGAAGTACTTCAACTTTTGTGGCTGCCTTTTGTTAATTTCTGTTTCATTTCTATATGTGGATATGATGTTTTACTGAAGTGTATCACAACAGTAATTCACAGCCCACTGTTTTTTACCTGAAATGCCTAATGTTTTCAGATATTTACACAGGGGACCCTTACTTTGCCTCTTCATTTCAGTTCCTGTCTTACACAACTTTGTTTGTGGTGCTTCAGTGACCTCTGCCCAAGTCAGAGATAGGGTGAGTGATGCTCGATGAAAGTAACGACACCTTGCCTCAATTCAGCTAAAAATCGTATCATGTATTTGCATTGCATTGGTTAAAATAATTGTTTTTTGTGTCAGGTTAGTTGAAAACTATATGATTTCCTTCTGTAGATGGAAAGTTCCATAATCTCACACACACATATGTATGCAGACACACATTTATATGTGTGTTTATGTGTGCATGTACATATGTATGTATATATGTTTGTGTGTGTGTGTGTGTGTGTGTGTGTGTGTGTGTGTGTGTGTGTGTGTGTGTGTGTGTGTGTAATGCATATAACTTATATATTATTTTTATATATGTATGTATATATATTATTGTTTTGATCTTAAACATTAATAATTGCTTGAGAAATCATTGAGGATAGTGATCAGTTGAAGTTGCATGAAATATATCCTCTCGAAGCCTCCTTTTAGCCCTGGAAAACAGATGATAAATGGTTGGTAAAACTACATATAAATGTGAGCCCTATGCAAGAATGATCAAATTTTCTGTGTTTCGATCCTGGTTATCACTACTAATGTGTAATTACCATCCATGTGATGGCTAAGGACTGTCTCATATCATACGGTCTTCTTTATGTTATAAATGTTATAAAGACATGCATCTGGAGCATTTCTCCCTAGGCCTCCGCTGAAAATTGGCTTTGCTCCAAGTTGGACTTTCCTGGTAAACAAATGTTAAATAACAAAAAAAAAAAAATGTTCGTTTATACAGGGCTGGTCTTAGCTGAAACGGCACACTAGGTGAAGTCGCACTCTGGCACCCCTTAAGCCTCACCCACACCATACTCATGAAACACAAAATGTATAAACCAATAATGACAAAGCTACTCATTTCAGAAAATTTCAACCATAAAAAGGCAACCAAGACTTCTGTCATTACAATCCACCAATGTCACTCAATACACAATCTTTGCAGAAGTAAAATCATCAGAATAATTCCACATTAAAGAAATCTGTAACTAACGAAAAGGTTGACACTGGCAAACAACTTTACACCTCAATGTTTCATCTACAAATTCAGTGCCTGTTGACTTGAATTAATTGTCTAGATTACATTAAAAATGGTAAACTGGTAATATTGAAATAGGAAATGACAAACTGACAACAAGTTCATAGTTACTAGGTATCTCATACAAAGGAGGAAACATTCAAAGAAATCCCAATCCCTCTGAGCTACACGCTCTAGGGACCTAAACCTTGTCACCCCAATAAACAGAACATGCCGGAAGGATAGATTCTTGTCCCAGAGACTTCCCATACTCTGGAATAAACTACCTATCTATATCAAACAAAGCTCCTCATTAGCACTCTTCAAGAAAAATCTTGATGATTGGATGGGAAATAAGAAATTCACCCCGGGGATCACCTCTGTGGCTCTGCTCGATAGCGGCACAGGATTATAATTTTCTTGGGTGGCAAAAGCCAGGGTACCTTTTTGGCTGGGCTTGTATAGGCCCCAGGGCCGATAGCCTAGTACCTACCTATGAACCTATGAACCTATGAGTGTAGAACCCCTATTCACCCCTTATAATGCACCAGATAATCAGCAATCATATGGGTACTGCAATACTGGGAGTAGAAGCCACAGCCTTCTGCATCAAAGGCAATTATGCTACTAACACTTCTTTCAAATTCTACAACACAGTGTGCCATTTGATAAACAAATCAGCTGCACACTGAAAACAGACTTAGCATGAGCAGCAGTAAACTTTGATCCTTTGAAACTCAATCCCTTGAAAATGCACTGAAACTCATAATCCCTTGAAAATGCGCTGAAAATATAATTCCCTGAAAATGTACTGAAACCGAAACTCATTTCTGTCAGCAGTCTAGTAACTGGTGTAGAGCAGTGGTTCCCGAACCTTTATTGACCAAGACCCACTTTTGAAAATGGTAGTTTTTCATGACCCAGTACTCGTGTCAGCATGTGTGCATGTGAAGCACTCATGGTCCTCCTTAAAAGAGAAGATGCTGCCACCATGGAGTGTTTTTTCAGGATTTAAAGGGGCCATGTAAACTAGTCTCATACTTTATTAGCAGAGCCGAATCATGGTCAAATGGGACCCTAGGCAGGGTAATTGATTGGGGCCCTCTGAGCAGCCCCTCGCAGCAGCCAACTCTCCAGCCATACCAGTGTTCCATTACTTGGCTATTTCTCCCCGGTTACCCAGAACACTGCTCAAATCTATCAGTGTGTATACTGTTACTTATTTCTACTACAGTCATAGCCCGCCTTAGGCATAGGCCAACTAGATGGTCGCCTAGGACATCGCTCTAACAGTGGCACTTTTCCAGTAATCTGGATGGTGTAGGTAGACCAAGATGGGGGCATAGGGTGGTGTGAGGGGGGGGGTGCTGTGGAGCCCTATTGCCTAGGGCACCAGTTGCGCAAAGGCCATCCCTGACTACAATTAGATATTGAAATAACGTACACAAACACAGATAGCCATTTGGTAAACAGTACAGTCTCACAATGAAAACAGACTTAGCATGAGCAGTAAACGTCTCTGCCATTGAAAGTCACATTCACTGAAACAGCATTAAAACCTACATTCAAATAAAATGCATCTGGCCAGTGGAGAATTGAGTCTACCTTTGGGCTGTTTTCAAACTATAGGCTTCTTGAGCACTTTTATGGCCATGCATACATGTATGTCTGTGTTTTTTGATTCACCTTCCTGATTGTATTAAATTATATTCCTTGTAATACAGCACCACTTGTTAGTATGTGTTTTCAATTTGTAGTTTAAACATTTTTCCTGCAAGCAATGAAACAAAATAACCCAATAATGACAAAACTGCCCATTTCAGAACATTTTAACCATAAAAGGCCACTCAAACTTTTGTCATTACAGTCCACCAGTATCAGTCAATAAGCACAATATCTGCAGAAGTAAAATTCATCCGAATAATTCTACATTAAAGAGATTTGTAAACAACAAAGAGGCTGTTATTGACAAACAACTTTAAATTTCAGTGTTTCATCTACAAATTCACTGCCTGCTGCCCTTGAAGTAATTGCATACATTACATTAAAAAAACTGGTAAGATGGTAATATTAAAATATGGAATGACTGAGAAACCAACAAGATCACAGTTACTAGGCATCTTATACAAAGGAGGACACCTTCAGGAATGCAGAACCCCTATCCCCCCTTAAAATGCACCAAATATTCAGCAACTAGGGCATTACATACCATGCCTCCATACCTCTCAACCTCATAGCACAAAAAAAGCTGGACAAAGCCTAAAATAGTGGGGGGGGGGGGGGGCGACAAAGGCCCCAAAAAAGGGACAAATTATAAATATTGCTGTTATAGACTTACAAAGTTGCTAGAATAACAGCATTTGTCTTAGCATGCATTTTCTGAAGGAAATGAAGGCTGAAACTGAAATGTATGACATTTAGTTATTTCAATCCTCAGTGATTTGCCAGAAAAATACACATTTTTATAAGGAATAGGCCAAACATATGAGGCAAAAATCTGGACATTCTGCAAAAATCTGGACAGTTGAGAGGTATGCATACCTCTCAACCTCCTAGTGCAAAAAATCTGGACAAAGCCTAAAATAATGTGGATGTAATGGCCAAAAAATATAGATAGTTTTAAGTATTTTTAACTTAGAAAGTTGTTAGAATAACACTTATTAATAAAAAAATACTCATTATTAGTTTACTGGAAGACGTATTGTGTTGTAAAATCTTGACTGCCCTTCAAAAGTACAGCACATGTGACAAATTTTATGGGGACAATAAGACATGGTGAGGTGTATACTGACTAGATATCAGTACACTTATGGAACTGAAGTTAACACAACACATGCCTTCATGGCTTGCAGTGCCTTTGATATTCTGTTGTCTGCAATATCTGTGCATGGCAGGCTTAGTCATGTTTCTCTGCGTATACATCACAGTGAATGTTGGACTATGTCATATAGTCCAAGGCTAGAACATTTTTATTGTTGTTTCCAGATAACATCTACTGTCCATAGTACATCAATCATCTACATCATCCACAGGGTTAGGTATACAGCTTGTTCTACAAGGAATAAGAAAAAAAATGCCACAGAGAGTAGTTTGAAAAAATAATATTTTTTAAAGAAAATATTAAATAACTGATTTAAAATGGTAAAGTTCCTATACTCAGTGACACTTAAATTTTTCTGTATTTATTACAAATAATGCAGAAATGTCTCTCATTTTTGTGCAAAGATGTATCATCTAAAGTGCTGGTCGTATAAAGTATTGGTGAAGTGAATACATTAGATACACTTGCTTAAGAACTTTTAAACCCCAGCTTATATTGAGCATTGAATATTAAGTATAACTAGCAAATGGTTAAAAATAATCCAGGAAATTCTATTTTGACTTTACATTTCAAGGGATGAAATATTATACTGCTTAAGTAAAATTTTAAATTATGCCTAACTTGAGCTTCTTTCCAATGTGCAGTGTGAAAATTAACCTGAAAATTTAGTATAAATAACAAAGGCTTGAATGTGAGTTTCATCACTGAGGAGACAGCAAACCAGCAATGGAACTCATTAAACCCCAACTAAGCACAGACTTGTGTACTTGATCTAAAACTCCACTTATCAGTATTCAGCAGAGATTTCTCAGCATGGCAGATTGTGAAGGATGTGAAGTATGAAACTCATATACATGTTATTTAGTGACTTTATCCCTCCCCGATTTGCCAGAAAAACACAAATTTTATGAGAAACAGACACACACACACACACACACACACACACACACACACACACACACACACACACACACATACACACCTACCTTCTCTCTGTTTTCCCACAGCAGCACACACACATATACACACTTACTCTCTCACAAAGCAACACACACATACACACACCTACTCTCTTGCACAGCAACACAAACACTTTTTCTTTCAAAGGAGCGAGTGGCTAGTTTAAATTCTGTACACACACACCTATCTCATACAAACAGAACAGTGAATTTAAATTCCATACACTTACATACATACCCACACACGTTGTCTCTCAAACAGAAATGAACAGTTTAAATTACACATAGAGATGCACACATACACTTACCGTCTTTCTAAACCAAATAGCCACACGTGGAGACACAGACTTAACTCTTCTCTTGAACTGCTAGCTTAAATTCCGTATGGAACTGCAGAATGTATTTGGATCCACGTTGATGTCATGATGCATGCAAGTTTCTCCTTAAAGGAGAAGACTCTCGTACCGCAAAGCAACAACTTTTTTTAAGCCTCCTGGCTAACCTGCAGCTGTAAGTGGGAGGCCACCCACCTCCCAGCCCTATGGTTCCAGTGCCAAGAAAAGCACAAAGTTTGTGTTAATTAAAATAAATAAATAAATACATTAAGCACCCTTTACAAGACTGGCCTGTACGGTGTCCTATGCAATTGCCTAGTTCACCTATGCCTAATGCCGGCAGTGCTTTTATGACAAAATTCAATCAAGATGGTAAACATAAGTTGGTTGGAAGGGACAGACTGTCCAGTACCTGCCAATTAACCTCTACTAAAGCAGCTGTGATTCTAAGCCTTAGTCCGTCCGATGTTTTTAATTCATCATATGCTGTATGAAGGAATAATTCCATTGTAGAAAGTGGAAATGTTTCTCTATTTTCATTTCTTTTGCCTTTATATATTCTTTGGTTTTTTTTTTTAATCATGAGTCAGTGGACTACACAACTACACATGACATAGTGGCTTTTAGATATCAGTAATATTAGCTCGTGATTCTGGATCTTAATGTAGTCTGTGATAACATCTGTTAAACATGTGGCTTTGCAGGAAGAGTATGGCTGTAAGTGAAATAAGTCTGAATATTTGCAGAGACGTGTCATGGAGAAATTAATTGAAGATACATTGCTAAAACAGGTTATTATATGTTGCATGGTGCTGATTACTTTATATCATAATTGTAGTCTGTTTCACAGCAGGATGCATTGTCTTGGAATACTGGTGCAGGATTGTAATTCCACCAAGCAATGCATAGTGATGCCAAAACATTTATTCTGGGAAATGTGTTGTATGCATATCTCAAATAAACCTGTAATGCCGACAGTTTCCACTTCAATGCAGTCAAGAGTTCTTTACTATGATTTAGTCATAATTCCATGAGGGCTACTATTTGTATTACAATAAGATGTGGACCAGACAGTGAATGACCTATAATTTTGGTCTGGTTTAGTTGTTTGTGTACAACCTTACAATAGTCTCACTTGTACCTACTTAAATCCACATTTAAACTTTGAACTCTGATGCTGTAGTGTCTCTGAAGTTTGAATACTGGACTGCATGGTTGTATGAAACAAACCGGATTTCCATCGTGTAGTTCATTATTGAAGTATATGGGTGAAATTCTTTGTGTCTGCTCAAGGAGGAGTGTGTGATTGATGGATGATGATATTGGCCGTCTATCATTGCAACCAGGCTTTCTCATGGTCATTGGTCTGTCCTTGTATTGAAATTTTTTTTTCATAAACGCAATAAAATGACAAGTGCAATATTTGAGTGAACGCTCCAAGGTTTGCAATGTGCTTATTGACTGAGGTCTACTTCAGGCTTCACTGGTGACTAAAATTAACATAGGGTTTCACAGTGCATACTTCTGTACGTTATTCAAAATTTTTTTTCTGGCTCTCATTTAAGTGTAAGTCAAGAACATAGTATGTACTGTGCAGTCCTGCTTCCAGAGTGAGACCATGGAAATGTATGACAGAATAGACATTTTCCTTTTAATGTCTTTTACAACTGTTGTGGTGGTTCAGTAGCTCACCAGTTACTTACCTGGAAGGTGAAGGTGATGACATGCTATGGTTGACAGTGGGTTTAGGGGCCATACTATGAAATCTATTCTGAATTTTGTTTTTAAAAGGGGGAGGGTGAACAAGTACACAGAGCGTAGGGAAATATCTGGATGTACTTAAAATGGTTGAGTTTCATACTAAAGTTAGTACTAGCACATATGAGCACTCTATCACTGTAGGGTAATGTTGTGTACTGATATTTACAGAATCAGAATGTTTGAGAGATAAGGGGATATTCTATGAAAAGGAACTGTTAAGAAGTAGCTGTACAGCAATAGTGGATGTTATCATCAGTGTCCCTGTTTGTCATAATCAAACTTAAATGGAGTTGGACTGATTTAAGCATGTCTGAATGGTTATTGACATTTGGTTGACAAGTGAGTGTGGCATGGCAGAGAGTAACAGATTGTTAGGCTTGTCCAATGTAACTCTTGTTATACAATCAAGGAGTACATGGACGTCGGTTAATGAATTACAAGTAAGACTTGTGCTAATAATGTGTCTTGGTGGTGTGATTTTCACCCATATTGCATTTTTAGAATAAACAGCCATGGAAAACAAGAATACTGAGCTTGCACCTGCACAGACCCCTGGTATTGGTCAGAATACAGTGGAAGGTGGACGACCAACACATTCGCGTAGACTGAGACATCAAGTCAATGAAAATAGGAGAATGACTACTGACAGACAACAATAGCCAGCTGCTGGCATGAACCAAGAAGGATAGCTGGATTGTCACAGTTTACAGGTACAGTTTCACTAAAGGGAGACATTGAAATTATCCAACAATCAGTTATTGACTATGTTGTATACCAGCAGAGCAGGGCAGGAATCATTCATATCAGGTCCACCCTCAGTCATATCCATTAGTGACTATTTCATGCCAAACTGAAGTCAGTACTATATGAAGTCCAACAGAGTGTGTGCTTGAGTGCAATGAAAATACTCGGGTGCTGAGGTGCTTCCTTCCTGACATTGTACTATAACAGGTGTGTGTGTGTGTGTGTGTGTGTGTGTGTGTGTGTGTGTGTGTGTGTGTGTGTGTGTGTGTGTGCAGGCATGCCTGTGTGCATGTGATCCAAGGTTTGATATTATGTGCTATACAGTGTGACAAGATGTGCTATAGAGTGTGACATACAGTCACTACTTCCTAAAACCATAGGCAACTGATTGCTTAACAACAACAGCACTTTTCTTATCTTGACAAATGTTGTGTTCTTTGAGTATATTCTCTGGGTTCAACTATTTTAAATGGATTTAGTGCAGTAGTGGTGACAAGAACTGGGAGGACAATCACGTAGAATACAGTACTCCATATTACTTCTGATGGACTGAGATCTTTGCTATGGTATCTTGTTTCTTGATTATAACCAGTATGACTTATGTATTGCAGATAGCAGCTTGTTGGTTCATTAGCTTCCTGTAGGTAAAGTAAGTCTGTCTTAGGAATCTTTTACAAAAGAACAGCACCTACAATACATACTGAATAACTAAGGCAAGAGCAGAATTGAGGTATTTCACCCCAGTCTGAATTTCTGCGCTGGATTAGTTACAGAAGGATAAAAAAAGCAGAGCTAGTTTTAGGTTCATAGCAGTTTTTTAGCCTAGCGGCACTAGAACAGTTACCAGCTTAGCCATGTAAGTCCCAATTGTCCCCGTTTGTTCTTTTTGGGTAGTCCATAGAACAAATTTCTGAACACAGCATGTCTATCATCAGACTGTGATGTTGGGATGGTGTCAACCCCTAGGGTCAATTTACGTTCTGCCATCAATTTATTTAGGTTGCATTTAAATAGGATGACTGACGAGCTCTGCAGTATGTTAATAACATGTCTATTCCAGTGATATATATGTGTGTTGACATACATACACACACATATATATATATGTATATATATATATATATATATATATATATATATATATATATATATATATATATATATATATATATATATATATATATATATATATATATATATATATATATTATATCGGTTTACTACCAAAAGCATGAAAATCAGTTACGCGAATGGTGATTTCCATGACAAATAACATCGACTCACACATATTAAGTAGGTTGAATGGTCGACGCAACAAAGTTGACAAATTCTGCCGACCATAGTTTGTAAATCCCCCATTCACATCAATGCTGTGAATCCCTGCCCTGTGTACATCCTTCTAAATGGACGTACACATGAACGTTGACATTACGACTGTCGCTCCTACCATAGTCGAGGAGGTGGCTGTCATACATGTCAACGTCAACCTTTTGACTCTAAATATATATATATATATATATATATATATATATATATATATATATATATTATATATATATATATATATATATATATATATATATATATGTGTGTGTATAAATATATATATATATATATATATATATATATATTTATATATTATTTTTCATGAAACATTGAAACAGGCACTTTAATACTGTAGCAGTTACATCATGCACTTCCATGTGCACTATAGCATTACTACATAAGTTGTGTAACTTATTGTGGAGGATTGCCTATGTTTCAAACAAATTGTCATTTCCTGTAGTGGAAAGTAATATAATTTAATTTTTTTTTTCAGGAGATGACTGAAGTTGTACTTCATCAGAGTGTACTTCGTGTCGCTGGCACATATAGGCGAGCAATCTTTCGAATCTCGGTGGACATGGATGAAAGCCGTCACTATCAGCACTCTGCCTATTGACAGTTTACTGTGTGGCATTATGGATGATTAGGAAGCAGAGTGCGATGAGTGATAGCTAGTTGTTGTGTCTGGGGCATTCAGGACCGTTATCCCGATGCATTAGGCCAGTACACTGTTTTTGTGCCACATAGGAGGAATGCTTATGATTAGTAAAATGGTGTGAACTTTAAAGTCTTATAATGAGTATGGAAAGCAGTGTTTCACTTGTAAGTATTTAAGTGGTTGTGGTTTTATAATAAAAAGAATTTTCATAAACATTGTAATTTATCTGCATTTGTCAATGACATTTAAATGTATCATCATTAAGTAGTTCACAGACGGCAACTGTATAATGAAGACAAGGACTGGTCTGATTTTACTAGTTGAAAGGAAAGTAATAATTTAGTGATTACACAGTGGTTGTGGACAGATAAATTCATGTCAGATCAATGCTAGTGAGATAAAATGTCTGGAAAGGAAATGACTGGTATCATGTGATCATACTAACAGTATGGTGTTGACATAGGGCATTGTTATGTTGAGAATATGTAGTGCTATGTATCCATGTAATAAAGCGTATACATTTGGAAAGAGACGGACATAAATCAAAAATGTACTTTTTGCGCATTACACACAGCTTAATAGTAGTACTTGACCTACAGCTGACTATCTGCACACACGTGAAAAAGAATTGAGCAATGAGTGCCCACATGTAATATTTCAGTTGGCATAGTAACATAGTGCACTTCACAGTTGATGTATGTAATAGTTACAACAGGTAAATAAGGTACAATGTATCAGACCTGAATGACAGGGATAGTAGTACACCCAATAAGTGGCATGAACTGTATCTCATTTGAGGCAGACTGGAGTACTCCATTAATACTGTGTCTGTGTACCTATGGACCATTGGCTATGGTGTGTGTGTTACAAGTAATAGCAACCCTAAAGATTCACAAGGTCCAAAATGAATGCGTGTGTGCAAAAATAAGTGTGCATGTACCAGTGAAACAACACAGGTGAGCCATGGCAAACATAACAATATGTGGGTTCACATGCTTCTTGGGGCAGAGATAGTAGTAGTAGAAACTGTAAATGTTTACAATGACAAGTAACACAGATAAGTGAAATGAAAGATGGGTAATGGTCTGCAATTAATGTGGTCATAGTGTCACACTGTAATGCAGCACAAGATGTGAAATATGCATGGATGACATGAGAGGTTTGGAAGTAAAAGTTGCAGTCAGATACTGCATATGTTACAGAGGCAAACACATTTGATATGGGGAAACCTTAAGTGCAATATGAATAAAGTATGTACCAGATGCTTTGCATGTGTTGGATTTTAACTTCATTGTTATGACTCAAAAATCAGTACATCTTTGTCTTTATTGCTAATAGCAAAACCCAGGCCTCTTCCTAAATTTTTTCATGGCCTCGTTACTCACTCATCAATCCCACACATTAGGTTGCCATAATTCATTATAGTTTTAAATTGCATTGTTATTCTACCTGCTGTTGTAGTAGGAGTCAGTCTGTGAGAGTTTCAGTGTCTCTGGTATTATGCGATGATGCACAAATCTTTGTACTCAAGTCTCCTGTTGAACACACAAAGAACAATGTCTGTCATCTGTGTTCTTTCATGGCATTACTGATGTTGTGTCTTGAAGGTGGGCATTAGAATGGGTACATCTAGTACTGTTTGTTTTGAGAATATGCAGGCAGTCCATTAGAGTGGGGCCTGACAATGCCCTGTATGCCAAGCATACATCTCACCTCAAAAGCCTGTAGGAGACAGAATACAGGGATGGGGACTTCAGGCGGTATGCATAGGACATATGCCCAGTAATATTGTAGTGAGAAAGCTCTGTGGACTTTGCAATTCTTGGATATGCCTGTTTAGGTACATACCAATGAAGGACATTGCACTCAATGATAGGTCTGATGAATGACTAATACATTGGAATGGTGACTTCATTGGATTTAGATGGCATACCGTTGTATATCAGTTCTGCAGCATAGAATGATTTCCTCACTACTGCAGACATGTGAAAGTCAAAGGCTAGATTACAATTTATGTGTGTCCCTAAGTCACTGAATACTGGGTCAAGTCTAAGGGATGTGCTGTCAATATGAGAATTACCAAGGAGTGGATCACTTCACAACAGACAGTGTTACTCATGACTTTTCATTACGTTTTGTCCACGGCTGTGACAGCAGCTGCTTGTTTCAGCCCCTCCTGAAGAACATTTGTGTCAGTGTAGGATTCACTGACAGCTTAATATGTTGTAATGATGTGCAAACTTAATCTTCCAGAGACCAATGACATTGGCGTTAACGTCAGAGAACAAAATGCCAAAATGTAATGCTCCATGGACTGATCTCAGAGGGACTCCAGGTGTGAATGACATCTTTGTACGGATGGACTCCCCATTTCACACTTCCTGGGTCCTGCCTGGGAGTCCATTTGCTATCTACTGGTTGACATACAAGTTTGTACCTAACCTGGTCAGTTTGTCAACAATGCCTGAGTGGAGTACTGTGTCAAATGCTTTGGCCAGGTCAAGGTAGGCTGTGTGAACTATTTATTTCACTCATCCATTGCTTTAGTTACCTTCTCAATGAAGTACACCTTGATGAAACCAAATTAGGTTGGGTCCAGTCTCTGTAGGTTGACCAAACCTCTGTTGATCTTTCCATGGCTTTACATGTAAGACTAGTTAGATTTATGGGCCTGGAGTTTCGAGTGTGTACAGATGGCCTAACTTCATGAAGAGGGATGACAGTTGGTGTTCTCTATTCATGAGGCACAAAGTCTGTCTGGAGGCTAGAGTTATATATTAATTCTGGAAGCCCTAATAGGTCATTGTTCATGGTATCTAGAAGGCATCCAGGGATACTGTCTGGGCCCATTGATGCAGTGCTCTTGGTCTTAGAGCATTAAGGAACTGATGCCTAGTAATAGTAGTCACATCAGATGATATTTCACAAGGGAAGGTTGAGGGAAAGAGAGGGGTAAAGTTGAAGCTGAATAGATCAACCAGGAGGTCTGTTGTATCTTTGGGCACAGTATAGGTGGATCCATTTACATTGAGCTCTGCATATAATTGTGCATTGACTTTGAGACTGGGGACATAGCTAATGAATGCTTTATGGATTTCGTCAGCATGAGAGGGCAAACATCCTTCAAAATTTCCTTTGGTAGACTGCATTTGTTCTCTGAGTTGTTTGTTTAGTTTGATGAGAGTGCTTTTATCCTGCTGGGTGCTACACCTCCTACTTTTTGCCATGAGTTTCTGCCTTCATTATACAGCCTATTGATTTTGTAATTGCACTAGGGTGTCTTCTTTCTGTAGTTACTTCTGTACTTCTCCCTGGTGGGTACAGCTGCCTCTATGTAGCTATTAATGTTCTTGTACAGGGTTTCTGTGAACAGTTCTGCATAGACAGCATAGAAATTTTGTCAGGTTAACACTTAGTAGCAGGATGTTAGCCCTAGAGTAGTTCCCGAATAATCCATAATAAAGTGGTGGTCTTGCTGTTATCTGTACTAGAAGGAAAACATTTTCTGGTCTGAGCCTACCAGGGAACACATTACAGTAGGGAGTGTAAGGCACTCTCCCATATTAGGGTGGACCTGATCCAGTGTGGTTGCACCCCTGGTAGGTGTAACATCCAGGAATCTCTGCACCTGTACGTTTGATGTCACACAGGATACCGAGTTAAATATGGGGTAATTAAAGTCACACAAGAATATGGTATTGTGTTGCATGGTTACTGTTTCTAATTTTAAATACATGATATGGGTTTCCTGGGTCATAGAGGGGGACCCATACCTTGCTAGGAAGTGGTTTGGATTTTGCCTATAGTGATTTGAACATGCAGCTGCTCGAGTGCATTGACCTGTTTGACCACCTGTGAAGTATATTTAGGTTTGATGTAAATAAAGACGCCTTCACCTTTAGTCCCTGCCTGTTAAGTAGCAGGTCTAAATGTGTGGAAAGCATTATAACCATGCAGTGTTGGTGTGCTCTCCATGCTTATAAACAATTACTCAGTGACTGCACAGACATCAGAATTCTCTAGGGGGAAGAGACATTCTAGTGACTGGAGTTTTTTGTTTAGAATGACAACATTGAGCAGTAATACGTTTACATTTTTAGGTTCTGATTCGCTATGTCAGAGGTACATTTTGTTTAGTGTTAACTCAAAAGGCAGTATGGGGGAAGACAATGTTGTAGGTAATATTCAAAAGCCTAGAGGGGAAAGCAAAGCAAAGCAGGATGGTCTGTTGACCACTTGCTGATATGCTGAGAAATATAGCATCCCCTTAGAATGACACCAGAAACTAAGCCAATTATTACAATCAGTCATCTTTTGTTCATAGTGTGGCATCATCCTTGGAGAAGGTAAAATGCTGATCAATGCTAGGCTCATAGTAGCATGAGACCCCAATTCACAGACCTCCCTGATCATTGTCTTCTTATAGTGTCAGACGGTACATCTCAGATCACTAACTCCCACATGGACTGTGACTGAGTAATATTGGTAGTTGTGGTCCAAGGACCGCAGAGCATGCACAATGCATCAGATCTGAGCCCTTGATAAGCAAATGACGGAGACTTCCTCCTTACTCAGCCTGGTGAGAGGGATATCATTGTCTCTCACAATGAAGTCTCCAATGACTACAGTGCTGGATTGTGTGGTGACTTGCCTTATGTAGGTAAAAGTACAGGCTCCATGGGATGTAGCTGAATGTGTTGATGTGGGTGTTGTTTTGAAATAGTACATTTAGGGCAGCTGAGAGTATTTGTTTTGTCTACTTCCTCTAGGAGGTCTTTTTGGTTTAGTAAGGTTACATTTAAGTGCCTCAGCAAATGTGAGTTGATGTGACTGCTTTGAAGTGTGCATGATGGGTGCAGCTTGTGTGCTTGACATTAGGCGTACTTATATGCGAGAGCTTTGCCTCCATTGACATTGTGTAAATACATGTCTCACACACCATATCAGTTTGTTGGAGAATTAACTGCTTGGACGTAAACATGAGGCATTTGCTTCATTGAGTCAATTTTCCCATATCCACCAAGCTGGTACTGGAGACAGTGGGGAAGTTTATATCCATAGCAAGAGACCTTTTTTAATTAATTTTTTATTGATTAGACACTTGGAGTTAGAATATCAAGCAATGTCATGATTATTAGGTTTGCAAGTATGGGGAGAGTGCTTGTCACTGAAAACTAGTTGTCCTGAGTGCAAGATGGATATGTGAGAAATTTCAGTCATGCTTTTACAGGAAAAATGTCACTCAAAGTCTTTATGTCTGTACAGAGCACTGCCAAACACTTGAGGAGAAAGTAATATGTAGACCCAGATATTTTAAGGATGAAGTATTTAGGCAGATATTGTGGCTACTATTATTGCTGGTCTCACCACAGCTTCATTCTGCTGGGATATGTTAATTATGGCTAAACCAGAAATTAATGGAGGAGGGGAGTGGAAAACATTTAAAATGTTAGAAACTGAGTATGCAGACAATGCGATCATGAAGTTTATCAATCTGTTGTGGTATCAGAATTAGATAAAGGGGAGGTGTCAAAGGAAAAATATACTTTAAAAATTATCAAAACACGGTAGGTTCAGGTTAAGGCACTTTAATCTTGCAGCAAGGAGACAAAAACATGCTAATACAGAGTTTGACTAACCAGAAACAGGAAATACTTTCATTTTTATACATTCTTAAACTGGTTATGTCCTACCATGCTGACGTAACAGATTACCACCTTTTTCATCATCATCTGCTGACCATCTTTCCCATGAATTTCTGCTGATTTATCAATTTTTATGTGAAACTTCCTGAAGAAAACAACATGGCCTTGATTACTCCCAGTTAGATACATGTTATGTTACCATTCAATATACTATGGCTAATTCAAGCACAATGCTAGCAGTTCATTTCTCTAATAATCCTTTGTCTACTTTATCTCTAAGTTACTACAGCTGCACAGGTTCCCATCCTCCGAACAGAGCTGTTTGTCTAAAATCATTACATTTATAAAATAAGGCATTGTTCATTCATTCATTCGCTTCTGACCTAGCAGATAAACACCTGCTTCTCAAGTACATTTCCAAAAGACATAAACATGAATATTGCTGTGCTAGCAATTACTAGGTCAGAGGGCAACTTGCAAGTTTCAGAAAGCATACTGCAGTTTTCAAAAAGCATCTTTTTCAGTCTCATATGAAACTCAATTTGTATAAAATACAGTCTATGAAAAATAGAATGAAAAGCGTATTAAAATACTTGGTTATTAATTGGCATTAAGCATACACACATTGATACATATTTTTCTAACATTTCCCTCCTATTAAAACTTTTTTATTCTATTTTCAAAAAAGAATAAACAGTTTGCTTCTTTTCCTAACCTCTTCCATTCAGGATTTGCAGTTAAGAAAGTCATTCAGTTTAAACTTTTATGAAAGTGTTTCGCATTCTAGCAGCTCTTTAAATTCAGTACTTTGATACATAGTCTCAGATACGGATATATCTATGAATTCTTTAACTAATCTCTTCATGCAGGGGATTCCACAACAAATACAAACTCCTATTAGGAGTAATCCTAATGGCGATCAATATGTTCATAAAAATGGAGCCCCACCCCCCAAATGCATTCTGGAAAAAGTCTGTCAGAGGGTTTGGGCCTGGCTTGGTCATGGCCGACACTTGCTGAATCACCTCAAGATGATCGTTAATCTCATGCTGATGGTCAGGAATAAACACACAGCATTCTTCTTTGATTAAAGTGCAAGTTCCACCCCTCGCCGCTAGAGTGAAGTCAAGAGCCATTCGGTTTTGGAGCACTACAGTTCTCATGGCATTCAGTTCATCAGTTATCAGTTCAAGAGCAGAAAAAGTCGCATTACTCATTACTTTGAGAAGTTTTGACAGTTTTTGCAGCTCCCATATTGATTTAACTGCGCCATATGCAGGTAATATACCTGCCCAGGATATAACAGCATCACTCAAGTCCATGTGCACAAGTTTGGTTCCCACATCACGATGGTCTTTCCAGCCCACTTCAATTCGTCCCACTGGATTCTCAGGTTTCTTGACAGTCTTTTTGGTTACGTCTTGAGTATTTCGAATATTTCCTTGAGGCAAAACTGCAGTGTGTCGGATGGCCGGAACCAGGTACCCCAAAAAACAACTGCCAGACCAATTCTCAGGTAACCATTTATATGCTTTTTTACCACACACAAAATAACAGTCCTCTACCTTAGTTATTACTTTGTTACGAAATGACTGCTCTGCATGAAACATTTTCCTATCTATTACAGATAACTGTTTAAAAAGTACAGGATTGCGTTGTACCTGATCAAGAGTCTTATGCATAGATTTCAAAAATGAGTCATAATCTGTACTACAAGATCCACTCAAATCGTTTGGTTTTCTATAACATTTATACTGTACTGTAACATTACACTTGCTCCATCCCACTTGGATGGTATCATTTTTATAGAAACATACAATTCCTTTTTGTGTCACAGGCAAATACAGTGCTACTTTATCATGTCCTTTAATAGCAACTGTGTCAAAAAACAGATTTTCCCAGGTCTCATTGACCCCTAGGGGAATAGCAGTCATCAATAAACCCCCGTATGCTGTTGGTATGGCCGTACAGACCCAGCAGTTCGAAACATTAAAAGTCTCAGTGTACACACGTGTAATTGCCTGATAAGTGTTAAAGTTCAGATACCAGTCTATGTTTGGTTCATTACGTCTAATCAAGTCAACCTTTGTGGCAGGAAAAAGGAGTGGCCACAACAAAAAGAACAATGTGATTAGTATTGCAATAAAAACGGTCATACAAGTTTTCTGAGGTTGCTCAATGTCTCTATTCACTCTGTACCTGGCCATTTTGTTCTTGTTGTACAACAGTAACAAAGTTTTTGTCCAATTCAAAGTTCTTAACCAGTTTACAGTGCATCAAATGAATCCAGGAAGCTCGCTCTGCGATCTTGACTGCAGTGGGTGTCGACAGTAGTACCTGGTACGGACCTTCCCACTTCGGAGAACTCCAATTCTTTCTTTTCACAATCTTCACCCAGACCCAGGTGCCTGGGGCTACTGGTGCTTCCGATTTCGGTTGCTCTTTATCTGAAACAGAATTTAACTGCAAAAGTTTGTTATTCAAAAATCGCCTCATATATCCTGCAAGTGAACTGTCAGCCTCCTGCTCTGCAGACATGAGAGGTTTCCATTGAGGTGTATAATATGCCCTCCCAAACAAAGTTTCAAAAGGAGTTAATCCCTTTGCATTTGGAACAGTTCTCATGCTCAACAGTGCTAAAGGCAAACAGTGCACCCAGTTCTTCTGTGTTTCAGTCATCAGCTTCCTAAGCTTATTCTTCAACACCCCATTATGCCTCTCTACTAACCCTGCAGATTGAGGGTGGTAAGCACAGTGGTTCTTTAACAATATCCCAAAATAGCAACTAAGTTGCTGAACCGTTTGGTTCACAAAATGCATACCGTTATCACTATAAATCTTTTCCGGCATACCAAATCTGGGTATAATTTCTTTAACAAGGACCTTTGCAACAGTAGCTGCATCAGGATTTTTAGTTGGAAACGCTTCTACCCATTTGGAAAACATATCTATAATGATAAGGCAATATTTCTTATTCTCACATTTATTCAATTCTATGAAATCCATACAAATAGTATGGAACGGATACGGTGGTGTAGGAAAACTCCCTTGCTTAGGCTTCAACGCCCCTTGTGCATGATGCTTGTTACAAACATGGCATGCTGCACAAAAATTTTTTGTATAATTGGTAAATCCGTAGGTTGTAAACACTCGATTCACTAACTGTACCATCCCCCCTGTTGAGACATGGCTCTGCCCATGGCTCAACAACGCTGCATATCTAAACAAATTAGATGGCAAAATTGGTTTCTTCTCCCTGGAGATGTACAGTCCCTTTTCGAGGATTGCTCCTCGTTTTATCCACTTCTGTTTTTCTATATTTGTAGTAAGTGTCTGCATTGTTTTTAACATTTCTAAATCTAAAATCTCAGAGGGTTGCAATTCCTCACTCAAATGAAAGGTTTCTGTGGCTGAAGCTGCCTGCTTCGCAGCTGTATCAGCTCGTGCATTACCTTTTGAAATCCTGTCCTGTTGTTTCGTATGAGCTACGCATTTGCAAATAGCTACTTTTTTAGGTAACTGAATTGAATCTAACAAATCTAAAATAAATTGCTCATGATTGATCGGTTTACCAGTAGATGTTATCATTCCTCTATTTTTCCACTGCTGCACAAAAACATGTACAGTAGAAAAAGCATACTGACTGTCAGTATAAATGTTCACATTCTTACCTTTTGCTAAGGTACATGCCCTTGTCAAGGCAATCAACTCTGCCGCTTGTACAGATAAGTTGTGTGGTAAAGATTTTGCTTCTAAAGTTTCAGTATCAGAAATGACTGCATACCCCACTAGGTTCTATCCTGTAGGACCCCTCCTGCACGAGCCGTCCACATAGTATGTCACCTCGGCATCATCCAAGGGAACATCCGTAAGGTCTTGTCTAGGTAATGTCTTTTGCTCAATCTCCTGCAAGCAGCAGTGTGGTTTGCCATCTGCAGGGGTTGGAAGCAAGGTTGACGGATTCAAAGTTGTGCATCGTTCAATTGTCATATGAGGTTGGCTCAACAGTATGGTCATACAGGAAAGATGCCTAGCTGGAGAAAGATATGCTACTTTTTCTTGCAGTAAAATAATTGTGACTGCATGAGGCACTCTCAATGTGAGAGGGTGGAATAGCACTACTGAGGCCGAAGCCTGCACTGCCATTGCAGCTGCAACTACTGCTTGTAAATTGCTTATGATAGTTTGGTAATCCTAAAACTAAGGATGATGCTATCAGTTGTTTCAGCTTGCAGAAAGCTGCTTCTGCTTCAGGTGTCCATTGTAATAAATCCTGTGCTGCCATCAGCTTTTTAAATATTAAATTGGCCAGTGGAGCAGATTCCAAAGCATAATTTGGTATCCAACTCCAACAAAAATTAGTAGTTCCCAGGAAGGACATCATTTCCTTCTTGGTAGTTGGTCTAGATGCTTGTAATATTGCTGTTTTTCTATCTTCATCTAATATTCTACCTTCCTTGGATATTACATATCCCAAGTACTTAACTTGTTTTCTCCAAAGTTGTAGCTTGTCTTTGTTTACTTTGTGACCTTGAGTAGCTAAGAACTGTAATAAAGCTATCGTGTCCTCTTTGCATTCTTGCTGGGTGGGGGCTGCCAGCAGAATGTCGTCTACATAAAGTCAAATCTGACTACCTTTCGGTGGGATAAATCCCGGCAGGTTGCTTGCCATTTCCTGTGCAAATATTGTTGGACTTTCACAATATCCCTGTGGTAATCTTGTGTATGTATACCGCTTTCCCTGAAATGTTAATGCAAACCAATATTGGTTGTCAGGGTGTATCGGTATTGAGAAAAATGCATTACTAATGTCTACCACAGAAAAATATTTCTGCTCTGGCTTTAAATCATTCAGTAAGGTGTGTGGATCTGGCACTGTCGGTGCCCTGGGTATAACTGCATTATTTATAGCTTGCAAATCTTGGACCATACGCCATTCTCCATTTGCTTTCCTGGCAGGAAATAAAGGTGTATTACATGGTGAATCAGGAGATTCTATTAAGACTCCTTCCTTAAGTAAGGCTGCTATTATAGGCTTGATTCCTATCTCTGCATCCTTTCTCAAGGGATACTGTCTTTTCTGGGGTCTAAATGCTGACTTTGGCGTAATAGTAACTGGTCCTGTTGTTCGTATAAGTCCTACATCTGATTTCCCTGCTGACCAGAGAATGTCTGGTATGCCCCGCAAGGCTTTCTCCTCTTCTTCTAATAAGAGTAACACTCAGCTATTCTCACTAGCCTGTGAGTGCACAGCTGGGTGCGTCTGTGTAACCCAATTCAATTTCTGTTTCTGTACTCCTTGTTTGGAGAGCTCTAATTCTGTCTGCTTTTCCCACCTTGTGACTTTTTCACCTAAGTCTGCCCATTTCAAATTTTTATTCTTAGTTAAGTTAACATGTGGCAATCGATTAGATTTGTAAAGTGCTAAAAATTTCTGGGGCAATGAACAGCTTACTACACTGTTCCCCTCTGCATCCCAGTACAAATTTCACAACACTAGTCTGTTTGCATGGTTCTGAAACAATTCCTGTTCATAATCTTTATCAGGTCCTGGTCTACTACAGTAATATAGAGTACAATGCAACAAATGCTGTTTGTCATGTCGAGGGAGGGGGACTTACTGATGGCTACGTTCATCAGTTCTTCGGTTACTGCCCCTGGACCAGTCGTAACTAAGTCCTGGCTGTACCAATAATATGTTTCACCCTCCGGTCGCACTACAAAAGTATCCATTTGTTGCTGTGCTTCCATACCCTGCATGGTTGGAACTACGGCTATGCCAAATATCTGCATCAAGTCTCTACCCAAAAGATTTACTGGGCATTTTGCAGAAACCACAATTTTACTTCTTTGGGTCATTCCTGATACGGGGTCTGTTATTGCTATGTCATGGGAGAGTGGCTCCCGATACAGCTGTCCATTAGCTGCCTTCACTAGTATATAATCTGGTGATTCTGAATCTTCCGGTAACTTGGAAGGGTGTATCAGGGTCCGTGAAGCCCCTGAGTCACACAGAAATTTAACTTCCCTTCCCTCTACCAGAAGCGTCTCTTCCGGTTTTGTGTCTGCTAAGTAAAGCTCTAAGCTCAATAGAGCTAAGTCCAAAATTTCATCTTCTTTTATGTCTGCGAATTCATGTACATCCTCTACCCCTTCTGCCACATCCTCTACTCCTGCTATCATATTTGCACTTGTCTCTTCCTGTTTATTTTCATTCAATGATTCCTGACTATCATATAGTCATTCCTCATCTTCCTTATTTTCTGTAGTCACCTTCTTATTCAGCCTGCAATCCCTTGCTAAATGTCCCTTTTTCCTGCACTTAAAACATTCACCTTTTTTCTTTCTTTCTTCAAAATCTTCTGATCGCTTGTCAGATTGTTTATTTCCCTGGGTATTTTTCTTACCCTTTCTCCCAGTTTGCACTACAAATACTTCTGACCCATCTTCTGCCGAAAATACTTGAGTTTTCTTTTTCTTTTTACTATTAAAATGTCTTTCTGCATGTCTAGCATATTCAAGTAATGGCTGTAATCTACTTGTTCGATGATCTACCATGTGCTTTGTAATAAAGCTGCTAATGGGAGTTATACTACCCTTCAAGAATGCATTCTTTAACTGTTGTTCATATGAGGAATCTTGTGTCTGGTTTTCTGGTATCTGCATTCCACAGTGGTTATTAAAACACTCTAACAGTCTAGCATAATATCTATCAACTGTTTCACCTTCCTGTTGAATGCATTGATTAATGCAAGTCCAATCAGCCCTAGGCTTCCACTTTTCAGAGATTCGGTCTGTCAGACCTTTTACTCTGCCATCCAGTTCTGCATTAGTATGTGGGAGTGGTCTAAGTTGTGCGTCACGAGGATTCCAGTCGCCACTGATCATGTGCCAATCTGGACCCACAATTTGTCTAACTACTTTTTCTACTTCTTCTCCATTCAAATGGTAACTTAATCTCATACCCTGTAAGTCCTCTAAAAATTTTCTAAAATTCACTTTTGGGTGGGGAATTCCCTCCGTGGCTTTCCGGATATCTTCCGGTGTCCACGGTCTATAAACTAAAAGAGTTGGATCCTGTCCTGCCTGTCCTGCCTGAGGATTTGGTACTTCTATGAGTGGACATATCTCTTCTTCACTCATAGCCTGTGATTTTCTATTTATTTCACTTAACTCAATCTCCCTCCTCAAGTCGCGTGTTCGAGACCTTGTCTCGATAGGATCCCTGACAAACGGTTGTGATTTTGCAGGAACAGCTGGGTATAGCGGAGGTGGATCAGCTTGTCCACTCGCTTCATATTCTGGTAAGCAGAGCAGAGGGCGAAGGAGGGGCCGTTGCTATTACCAAGTTATTGTCTTCTTTGTCTAAGAACATTGTCTTTGAATTCTTTATTCTCTGTTCCCTGCGATTTGCTTTCTCAAGCCACCTATGTGCCTGAGGGACTCCTAATTGTCTTTGCTTTTTTAGTTAACTTTTCGCGTCTATTTTTAATTGTTTAACAAGTCTCATAAGTGCAAGTTTATCTAAATTACCATCGAATTTATACTTATCAACCGATTTTGTGTAATACTTAACATTGTCACGCTGTAATTGCATATACTTTGCGTCTTCGGTTAGGCGGTCTCGGGAACTTTTGTGCACTGATTTCCCATTGCTGTCTTAGCTAAGCTGTAAATTGTTACGTAACCCTTTCTATCACATGGAACCACAAACCTATACCTTTTCACAGTTTATCTAGAATAACTGCCTACCTATTCTGTTTCCCTGATCTATGACAAAACAGTAACCCTTTTTCTGTCCCTGATCTGCACATGCAAATCTACCTGACAAAAAACAGTTCTGTAATTAGTCCCTGATCTTAAAACAGAAATAAGGTAATTCCTCCTTACCTGACCCTCCGTGAGTTGATCCACCTGATCGTTGACTCATCCTCCAATCCCAGATCAGAAACAGTGGCTGGCCTCTTTCGAACGACAATTCAGTCAGAGGTCTTTCAAAACAGAAGAGCTGATTTGGCAACTTCTCCGTACGGATGCATGCCACCGGGCCCAATTCTGACCTAGGCCTAGAGCAAGAGGTACTTTCCGGTGTGAAGGACCAAACTGTCAAAGGAAAAATATACTTTAAAGTTATCAAAACACGGTAGGTTCAGGTTAAGGCACTTTAATCTTGCAGCAAGGAGACAAAAACATGCTAATACAGAGTTTGTCTAACCAGAAACAGGAAATACTTTCATTTTTATACATTCTTAAACTGGTTATGTCCTACCATGCTGACGTAACAGATTACCACCTTTTTCATCATCATCTGCTGACCATCTTTCCCATGAATTTCTGCTGATTTATCAATTTTTATGTGAAACTTCCTGAAGAAAACAACATGGCCTTGATTACTCCCAGTTAGATACATGTTATGTTGCCATTCAAGATACTATGGCTAATTCAAACACAATGATAGCAGTTCATTTCTCTAATAATCCTTTGTCTACTTTATCTCTAAGTTACTACAGCTGCACAAGTTCCCATCCTCTGAACAGAGCTGTTTGTCTAAAATCATTACATTTATAAAATAAGGCATTGTTCATTCATTCGCTTCTGACCTAGCAGATAAACACCTGCTTCTCAAGTACATTTCCAAAAGGCATAAACATGAATATTGCTGTGCTAGCAATTACTAGGTTAGAGGGCAACTTGCAAGTTTCAGAAAGCATACTGCAGTTTTCAAAAAGCCTCTTTTTCAGTCTCATATGAAACTCAGTTTGTATAAAATACAGTGTATGAAAAATAAAATGAAAAGCGTATTAAAATACTTGGGGCCAGATTCAGGAAGCCTCCGTGTAAGAGTTATAACTCTTACACGGAGGCTGCAGTTAAACTGTGTGATGTCAGCATGTCATGCATATGCATGAGGTGCATGAGGCATGCTGAATCACACTAGTAACTCTTACACGGTCCGTGTAAGAGAGTAGAAGCGTGTCTGTAGGCTAAGCTCTGCAAGTGGACACGCGCCCGGAAGACTAGAATGGCTGAAAGTAAACAGCCACGAGAAAGGCCATGAAAATGTGAATAAACACACTATACAACACATGCCCCGACTGGCCATCAGTGTATAAAGTGAAGAGATGTCATAAAGTAAATTAAAACCTTTTTTTTTGTTAAACCCGTAAATGTTTGCTACTGTGTGCGCGGGTGTGCTACTAGCACAATCACAGTTAGCAGTCAGTGGAAAAGGATATAAGAACTAAATATGCAAAGTAAGCCAAGAAATAATAGCTTAGCGGTAGAGTAGCCGCCCTAAGAGTAGGCAGGCAGGGTTCGAGCCCCTACAACAACCTTTTTTTGTAAATAAGCACTAAAAAGCCCCCTGACAGTATTGTACAAATGTAAATGTATTCCCTTTTGTAAAATGGAATGAAATAGAGCATTTTGAAGTAACATAAGAATAAAAATAGTCAGAAATGTACTGATAGCTAAGCTGCCGTGAGACAGAGTGCCCGTAGCTGAGTAGTGTTTAAAAAGCTGCAAACTGCGTGCCCATTGCCAAGCAGCGGGTAAACAGGCTGAAACTGTGTGCAATTAGCTGAACATGTGTATCGCTAGCCAATTAAGATTTATCCCAGCGCACACCGTTTGCGCGCCGCTCCCACAGGCTAACTGCCAGTGCGCATGCGTTACCTCCGCGCAAACGAGTGCAGAACAGGTTTAAAGTGCTTAAAAGTGCTTTTGGCATGTTTGATTGACAGGTCCTCAACTCATTTCTGTTAGGAAAAGCAAAAATCAGTTGCCAGATTCAAACCCAGGATACCATGCACTACAGTCAAGGAACTAAACCACCAGGCCATGACAGCAATACCTAGAAATGCAGAAATAGCATATATATGGGATAAAACCCAGAATGGAGCATGAGAAAGCATTTACAGTGAAGTAGATACAATTCCAAAATGGCCAATCAGAGAAATGTGCAGGAAAAGCGGCATATATAAGCCCCATAGGCGGGAATACACAGCATAACTGATTGTAGAACAGACTTGCAGTCAGCATGAGTGGAGTAGGTGAGGGGCGTTGCTTTCGAGCACAGCGTTGGGGCGTTGAGGAGTCCAGATACATGGTCTGGCTCCTTGTCCATAATCACGAGGCCCAACTCATGCAGGGCCAGGTCTCATGGGGAGTATATAGGGCAGAGGCGTGGGACCAGTTGGCTCGTGATCTGACCAGTGCTACTGGCATACCACGCACTGGTGAGCAGGTCTGTCACCACCATGCGGACCTGAAGAGGCATAAGCAGGACCAATTGAACCGTTGGATCCAGGAGGCCCGGCAAATGCCCCCCAAA